>NC_092271.1:21004528-21147028 GCF_036320965.1 Panulirus ornatus | reverse complement strand
CCATTTTCCAGTAAATGTGTGTCACCAGCATTATGCACAGAAAACAATTACACAAATCATCAAAGAAGAGAGACACCTGGAACGATAAATTCTGTCCAGTGTAAAAAAAAAAAAAGAAAAACCCAAGAGTAAAAATTCTGCTTATCAAGTTCCAGCTAACTGAATATTCCCCGAGACTGAATCCCATTTTGGTCAGTTCGCCTGATATCTCGGGCAAACTCCACGTCCAGATGGAGCTATAATTTCCAGACCTAATTCGAAGCGCGAGACCCAGATTCAAGGTCAAAAAAACATCAAAACAAGGAACACGTCACCAATGCCCACAAAATCTTCACCATTATCCCGACAAACACGTCAGTCAGACCGACCCCTAACACACTGGAAAATAAAGGTGATAATACATTTTACAGGGAACAAAATTGGTTCTCCTTCTCAATCAGGCCATTTTCGTCCCTCAAGATGTGCTCTTTGGAAGACCACGCTGATTAGGCTCGGTGAGGGTATATAGAATCGTTGTGGATAGTCTAGTGAGGGTTGCGCCCAGCCATTGTACATATACCATAAATGCTCAACGGTCGTCCTCAAGGGCCGCTACTTCATTCTCAAGGATCGTACTGTCGTGTTCAAGGGTCGTCCCGTTGTGCTCAGTGGGTGAACATGTACAAAGAGAAGTGTCAACCGACTCTCTCTCTCTCTCTCTCTCTCTCTCTCTCTCTCTCTCTCTCTCTCTCTCTCTCTCTCTCTCTCTCTCTCTCTCTCCCCTGACTGATCCGTCTGTGGGTGGTGAAGATGAGCTTGAGGAGCAACAAACACTGCCGGGCGCTGCAGCCCTGCCACCTGGTGGGTCTTGGACGTAATAATACCAGGGATGGTCTGACGTCATACTTAAAGCCCCCATCCCCAGATCGTGTCACTCCTTGCTCGCTTCCCCCCCCCCCCCCCCCCCGAGAGAGAGAGAGAGAGAGAGAGAGAGAGAGATAAGGGTATTCCACACGGCAAGTCAGAGGTCACCTTCGGTAAGGCTGTATCACAGACAACTGACGGAACCTCCTTTTCCTAAAGGTGCCAAATTCATTTCCCTGCTCCTGCGTGGAGCGCCACCTCGACTCTGCCACTAAAGCTCGCCTCACCTATTCTAGCAACAGGCTCCTGGGAAAGATCCCCCTTCACGTCTGCTGCCACGCACTCAAGACTAAATTACAACCGTAATCTCTTTCGCAAGATGACAATAATCGTGAGATTACAATAATCATAACAACGACGCACATTCTACTCTCGTTATATTTACACGTGAGAGCAAATCTGTTTCGGCAAAGTAGTGTTACCTGAAGTATTGTTAGGTACCGAAACTAGTCCGACATACGTGCATTCGCTGAGGATGACTGGTGATAACCTCTCAAAGTACGACCCTCGAGTGTGATGGGAATGGCCATTCACCAGACACTCAGGGGTCAATTCAAAATACAGGCCTTCGCACCCTAGTGATTACCCCCATGGTGTTCAAGGGTCTTAAATCTTCATTTGATGGATGGAAAGACGCCCCGGTGGTGACTAATGCCTCATCAACAGTGATCTAAGGAAACACACACACACACACACACACACATACACACAGTCTCTAGCCTCCAGTCTTGAACTCAAGGACAACCCTTTTTACCAACTCGGTCGAGACGTGTCTGACAGAAGTGAATTACCCACAAGTCAAAGTCCCTTCGTATGCCTCTCAGCAATCAAGCCGCCAGTGTTAAAGCCGACTAAAAATGCAGTAAGGTATGTACCTGTTACTTTAAACCCATGGTGAGAGCGAACCAGCCGCGTTTGTGTGTTGTACGATTTAATGGCCATCAAGCAGTGAGTGGTCGTGAGCCAGAAATAGTAAGCATTAGTTCAACATTCTTTCTAAATTGGCCAACTTTATGTCAGACGGAATACAGCGCATTCTGAAAAAGAAAACTTTTTCCTTCTTTCTTTCATATTTCTTCCCTTTTCTAAGCTCATGTATTTTCACCATCCTCTCCATCCATACCATTTATTGCTCTTTTCCGAAAACCTCCATAAATCTTAAGCTTATCTCTCAATGTGTGATGACCTGACGTTCCAGTAAATCTGCTCCTCTCAACACGTTCACATTCAAGAGTCTCTCTTGTGCACGTCCAATGTGCACAGCTGGTGTTCATATTGAATGAATGGTGTCTAACGTGGTGTTTACTGTAAATGGATCGTGTCTGTTGTGAATGGCTTATGTTTACTGTAAACGTCCAAGTTTCACAGTAAATGACTGAAGTTTCTTGTGAATGGCTGATGCTCGGTGAATAGCAGGGGATTATTCACGAGTCCTCATTTAACGACCACCAAGGTCCCAGGAGCGGGACGGGATTAATTTGTGCTGCTACCTGATCCGGGCAGGAGAATCTGAAAACTTGAAATCCGATTCTTTGCCAATTTACTGCCGCTCAGTTCGCCTTACAGTCTTGAGGCAGACTAGTGTAATAAAGCTACAGACGGAGCTGTGTGTAAAATAAACGCTATTGGGAAGGTAAAAGATTGTATCTTGAATTGGATCGGATCATAAAATCTTAAGCTTATAAGCCAAGCACTGGAGCTTCTAAGGCTATTCAGCGCTCTTGATATAGATCAAAATATTCTTAGAAATTCATCTTGATATATATATATATATATATATATATATATATATATATATATATATATATATATATATATATATATATATATATATATATATATATATGAAGCTAGGACGCCATTTGGCAAACATGCATGTTTATCAAATGGCGTCCTAGCTACGTTTCTTCGTTGTATATCACTGATTGTTATATTTCTCTCGTGTCTCCCCTGTATATATATATATATATATATATATATATATATATATATATATATATATATATATATATATATATATATATATATATATATACACGCACAGATTGTATCTTGAAGATCGGCTAAGCTATAATATCATGCTTATGGACTTGAACACACGTAGGTCTAAAGACACGATAAACCATTCGGGAATAGGAAGTATACTGAATAACTTTCCATTTTGGAACACAACAAGTGTCCGCACCTCCCTAGCATACATAAACACAACCTACCGTCACTACAGTATCGTGTAATACTGTGATACGAGAAAAGGTCTCTCTTTACACTCAGTCCTTTGGGTAAATCTCTTATACATGATCTTACCACCTGACCACTGGGTACAAAATCCACCTATTTACTGTGTGGGAGGAATTCAAGCACTAACCGTCACCCACACGCCTGCAGACTTCTTCAATCAACCTTCCTCTTTAGACACGTTTTCACATGTTCTCTCTCTCTCTCTCTCTCTCTCTCTCTCTCTTGGAATCTCCATGTCTCTAACTTTGTTTCCGCCTCCCAGCTGCTACTGATCCTCTACAAGAGCCATTTCCGTATTCCAGCCTTAGACTGAACACTACTCGCACATTAGCGGGTCTCGTGTGGCCATCCTCCTAAGCCTCTCCTCAACAGAATCCGATCTAAAGGTTTTCAGTCTCATTGCAAGCCTCCCGTCTCCCTGATGTTAACAATCTAGAAGGGTCTCTTCCCCTATATTCTCCTGTCGCATTCTCATCGTCAGTCCTCCTAACACGATATCTATATAATGGTACCTCTTGAACCGGTTTGTTCACGCTACTGTGGTTCTTGCCACCAGAACAATGTTCTTACACATGGCTATCTTCATACCATCGCCCCGTTTTCTGTTCGTCTCTCAGCTCGCGGCGGGCGCTTCTCCCTTAACGAGATTATACTTCCCACTTATTATCTATCATCCCTTAACGAATTGTATTTCCTACTTATTATCTATCATCGTCTAAATCTAGTGTATATAAAGTTAACCTTACGCCATATGTTGGAATTAGTGAGACAGGATTATGCACTGAGCACAGTATGGCTAGAGGCGCATGAAAAGGCATGCAGGGGATAGAGCGAATTGGAACTAAGAGGTATACTGGGGTCGACGTGTTGTCAATGGACTGAACCAGGGCATGTGAAACGTACGGGGTACACCATGGAAAGGTCTGTGGGTCCTGGTTGTCGATAGGGAGCAGTGGTTTCGGTGCATTACACAACATGACAGCTAGAGAATGGATGTGAGCGGGTGTGGACTTTCTTCGCAAGTTCCTGGCGATACCTCGCTAACACGGGAAACGGCGATCGAGTATTTGGGGTAGTATATATACAATACGGGGCTTTAGCCCACAGACACAACATCCACCGGGATAGGCGATTCCCCATCCCACACACAACCAGTTAAGAATATATGCTGATGCGTCACACTGTGAATGCATGATAACACGGCAGCGATGACGTCACGTGGCGTGGGAGGGTGTTGGCTCTGACGTCACTGGGCCTAACACTCCCCCATCAACAAGGAACGACCCTAGAGCACGGAGGCACGACCGCTGGTATTGATGGTCTGGCCCCTGACCTAAAACCCACATATGAGGGGTTGAGACAAAAGGCCAGGTCGTCAAGGGTCTCGGTTACTAAGGTCGTCCTCGAGGATGGTCGAGTAAACTGAGAAATCTGGTCTTTCCTGACGCAGGACAAACGTCACCTTCTCCTCCTCCTCCTCCTCCAACGCGTCAATCCCACCTGTTATCAGATCAAGGCAATATCTGAGTGTCTGGCGCTGCATCTAACCCATCACTCAGAACTCATAAACGTGCACCTTGACTGCTCGATATAGTCTGTGCGAGTCGCCCTTACATAACAGTGAACATGCTTCTCAGTTCGAAATCTTGTCGGTGTGGATATCTTTGTTTTTCTTCTTCTTCTTCTTCTTCTTCTTCTTCTTCTTCTTCTTCTTCTTAGCAGAGAATTCATGTAACGAAAGGTAATCATAAGCTCATGATAGACTCTGAAATGAAATCAGAGTAGAAAGGAAAATGCCAAATCATCATCAGATCAGTGATTGGCTGGCATCGCTCCCTGTGAATATCAGGGGGTGAGTGGGGGAGATCTTTGTTCGAATCACAGACAGGAGAGCCGGCTCACAGCTGACCCCGCTGTTTATCCTCCCCTTTAGCGAGGGTGCCCGGCGTAAGCTGGAGGGTCGTACAAACATAGGCGTAAAGCTGTGGTACATATGCACAAGGTTAAGAGACGAGGGTGGCAAGACGAGTGGCAAACTCTTTCTCTCTCTCCCCATAAGACACGAATGGTAACCACACACACACACACACACACACACACACACCTCTTGACGCTACTGTCGTTGCCTGTGTCTCTGAATCGACCTATAACTCTCTCTCTCCCCCACCCTCAAGTTCCCGTAAGTTGAGAGGACCAAGTTTGTAAAACAGCCTTGCACCTCATTCTCAGCGATCTCATTCAAAACTCGGGTCACGAGGTGAACGAAATCTTCTGCTCATCCCCAGGCTCATAATCACTTACACACAAGACACAACGTTATTTCATCACGTGTCTGTAACAACTGTAACAGAAAAAACAATTGCTCTAAGAAAAATAAAATCAAGAATGCTAGTCCTTATCGAAGAAGCCAGGCCTTCAATGGAACGCAAATGAGAGGTAATGAGAGACGAGGAGAAATAATCTGAGGGTTTCGGGGGAAGTGGAAACTTCTGCCTCATATAACTGGGAAAAGGTCGAAAAGACCAAAGCTTAGTGGTGAAGGGAAAGAAACAGACATCAAAACGGCCTAGCCTTCTGTATATTTGTACTTTAAGTGAGGGAGACACCAAGGTAATAGCACCTTCTTTCCAGTCTATTTGAATGTCACAGCAGTCTCACTGGCTGTGGACATCAAGATGTAAAGGAAACCAACATGCTACTTCTCCTCGCAGGTGGTGAATCATATAAACCAAATGCATGTGAAATTTGTACTTGACAATGTTAAGATATTTCTTGTCATCCCCCCCCCCTCCCTCCCTCCCTATTTGTACAATCATGAGTGCAATTAAGCTCGATATGGACCGGCAGGTCTGCTCCCGTGCTCCAAGATGTAATATATTATCCTTAGAATTAAGAGGATGATTCAAAGAGACCATAAAAGGCTACAGCTCAACGAAATCACATATTGTATGGCAAGGATGCAGTCCCCATAAATGGCTGACTCTTGCGACAAAACTATGGATGAAGAGAGAGAGAGAGAGAGAGAGAGAGAGAGAGAGAGAGAGAGAGAGAGAGAGAGAGAGAGAGAGAGAGAGAGAGAGAGAGAGAGAGAGAGAGAGAGAGACTGGGCATCACGTAATCAGACTTTCAAAAAACTTAAATTTCCGGTCTGATGAAAAGATGATATTCCTGTTTACCAGGGAATGGGAGATGAGGTCCTATCTACATACTGCGTAGCCCTAAAATAACTGGCGGGTGATTTAAGTTGCATGCGGTTGGTGAAGAAATTAATAAAATCTACAAAATAATAAACCTGACGGGCTATTCTCTCACTCCGTTAGGGGAGTGTAATACTAATTTTGGTTCACACTGACTCGACAGGTCGATTTCTTGTGACAGTTCCATTTCTGGCATGTGGTCATCAATACGTAAACCAATATACTTACAAAATCAATAATATTAGTATGCTAAGAATGTGAGTAATTGTGCATTTCACGATTCATTAACGCCGAGTGGAAATACGACCTGTCTGCAACCAACCTTTCCCAATAATCAACTTAGGAATATATATATATATATATATATATATATATATATATATATATATATATATATATATATATATATATATATATATATATAATAATAATAATAATAATAATAATAATAATAATAATAATAATGATAATAATAATAATAATAATAATAATAATAATCTTAAGTCTAATTCAGAATAACAATAATCCTATAATAGTATACGGAAACTGAAAAAAACAATATGTTTCCTGTAGGAAGTTTGAACCTAATCCGCCACAGTACACATATCGGCTTCACGGGTAAGGATGTGTCATGGTATCGAAGGATGATGATTTTGCCAGTAATACTAAGAGCGATCATGCTGCACACGGTAATCAACATATGTCTCCCTAAGTTGCAGTAATATGTCAAAAGAATTATGATAATTTGCTGCTCAACCAGTTAACGACTTCCCCAGTGTCCGCTAACCAATTACCTCACAACCAAATTATTACGTACTGAGAACTTGGGATACATATTCACATCGGAAAAAAAAAAGGCCTCCTTAAGAAAAATGTTGAACTTGTTTACACTCGCAATTACTGCGTTCATCGGAGCGATAGAATAATTGCGAAAACATAAGCAATCACTTCTTGACGAATAGAGCATCTCTCTTATAACTTGAGTAAGTCGTCCCACCTAAACCGTTTTCTGTGACATGTTGATCCGCAAATTTCACTAAATCGATACATCCAAAGCCTCGTCTGATCTCTCATATCACTATCAAATTCTGTTATCACATGGCCATGGGGATGTCAAGGGGTCACAGGATCCCTGGGGACCATGATGCGACTATGGGGGGGCCACAAGGGAATATCATGGTTAGTGAGGGGCCAAAGGGAATCACCATGGCTAACGAGAGGCCATGAGTTAATAGCTAATGGGAGGGTCACAATGGTAACATCAAGGTTAATCATGAGATACAGATTAAATTTCAGTGATAATGAAGGGGCCTGAAAGACGATCTTTTTTTTTTTTTTTTTTTAGTCAGAAGTCAGCTGTGAACAAGAACTAAGATGATCAGGGGTGTCCAAGCACGGCTGAATTTGCCGATGAAACTAAAGCAGAGAGAAAAAAAAGAAAAAAAAATCCGATGTTCAACTCACTGGGAAAGTTAAGGACGACGCTGATGCTAAGTTTGAATACGAGAGATGGTAAGGAGTCTGTCTCCATGGCCTTCAACCAATAGTTTCAGAATAAGTCACGTAAAAATAGGGTTGTCATGATTAAACTGAATGCTCTTACTAGGTTGACTCAACTTTACAAAGGTGTGGTGTGTCGTTATACAGCACCATTATACTCGGCTCAAAGTGGTTCAACAATTTGAGAAAGGGATGGATATATATATATCCAAGAGCAACAAAGGCAGGAAGATAAGTTTAAAACATCATTTTCGACTGAGTCTGCTATTGATATAGCTGATATGATAAGTCCTTCCCTCGAACAGCTAAGTTGCGCAGTATTCTTACTTCTCTGGACTCTTCGCTTCATATTACCTCTCTACAAGTATTTCCTGCGTGTCGTAGAAGGCAACTATAAGGGGTGGGAGGGGAGGGCTGCAAGTCCTCCCCTCAAGTTTATACTTTTCCAAAAGAATGAATAGTGAAGGCGGCCAACAGATGGTTTCCCTCTGTTCTTGAAACTAGCTTACTAACGCAGGGAATGGTAAATATGTACGGAATATATATATATATATATATATATATATATATATATATATATATATATATATATATATATATATATATATATATATATATATATATGGGTTGGCAGAGGAATCAGCAGGTCTTATGAGACTTGTGAGAATGTTTCTAAGACATTTAGATCAGAATACATATCTGACTGTTTCTCCAAGAGAGTTAAAGAGCAATTATAAGATTTCGACAGTTAAAGCTTAGACAGACTGGCTGCAAATTATTCATTAACATGCTAGCAGGGTTGCAAAAAACGTTGTTACATAGTTTAGTTTCTTGATATACTTCTCAATAATAATAATAATAGTAATAGTAATAATAATAACAATAATAGTAATAATAATAATAATAATAATAATAATAATAATAATAATAATAATAATAATAATAATGATAATAATAATAAGCACAATTTACACTTTATGGTTACATTTCAGTGCTACATTTTGCTCACTCAGCACACGACAGTATTCTTCCCAGCCAAACCTTGTATACAAGAATGAATGAAGACATTTCTTTCCATCTAACTACCAGCAATAAAAATTCTCTTATCAACAAAATATAAGCAGTAATTCTATGTATTATCGACCTAAATATTTTATTTGGGGAGAATGAGAATTTGTACTCAGACATTTTCTATGATGAAATGTATGGGTAACATCACTAAGCAATTTTCTCTCAGTTACGGTGGGAAAATGCGAGTGACAACAAGGAATTCAAGTGAAGGCCTGGAACCATTACATCTACAACATATTACCAGTAACCTATGTATAATACACTGATGGCAATAAGTTTATGGAATAAAATAAATTATACGTAAATCGAGAAACATTAACTCTTCAAATCTGTCTATACTCTGCGGTCGTTCTATCCGAGACTCAACCCTAATCCTCAAATGCTATCAGTGCGGAAGGACCTCAAAGGAACGACTACTAAGCGAGTGAGTATCCACAGTATCAACAGGCCACTACACGGGCTGAGGCATTTTCCCAAAATAAAGATGGCTAATACTAATTCAGGGTTAGATCTTACATATATATATATATATATATATATATATATATATATATATATATATATATATATATATATATATATATATATATATAGTACCAATATCAGGTGCACACATGTGACTGAGTATATTTCATGTACACCGCACAAACTTTTTCACATTAAGAATTAGGCAGCTAAATTTGTATATATATATATATATATATATATATATATATATATATATATATATATATATATATATATATATACAGGAAGAAAGGAAGATGAAAAGAATTGAAGGCCTAAAAAGTCGTTCATCAGCTACTACGCTCCATCCAGTACGTTATGAGACAGGTCGGTATTAACTGCGATTTCTCACTAGTGGAGGGTGGACCAAGGTTGCGTTAAACACCAAATACATGATTTGTGTTAAGAGGGTGACATTTACCTACCCTGAGGGGAGAGTTACGAGCTTTCTGACCCCCTAGGAACATAAAGATTGTCTCATGGATCGAAGGATGAATCGACCTTTCTGAGAAAATACAAATCACGTAAGTTTTTAAGAAAGTCATACCACAAATCACGCACGAAAGTGTATGTATACAATAAACTGAAATACTACACATTTAAGTCATATAGCATGTGCAGTAAGAATTAAATTCTATGATATACTGGCTTGCAAGTGAAAGGAAAAATGACTTAGAAAGTATTACAAAAACCTTTTTGTCACCCAGTTGTACCGCAAAGGGGTGCGGAAGAGTGTGGTTGACCGAGTTCTTAATAAGAAAAGAAAGGACATAGTGGTGTTCCTTTCCACCTACTGAAATCTGTTGCATACAATTCTAATTTCACACAGGCACAACACGGATATACCGAGAAATATTACCCTATCCACACAAAACTGAAGTGCGAGGACAGGGAATGGTTGCCCTACCGGTAATATCTCATCACTGATACTCTCCGGAGTAGGAAGTTACGCAGTCTCCTTCGATGACATTCGGAGAGAAGCAGGCACACCTATCGCATTATATCTTCCACTTGAATGAAGGCCTAGCATGATGTTGGCTGCTTCCATGACCTAGTTCAGTACATAGACAGCATGTCCCCCACTGCATGCACATCGCTCCATTTCACTCTATCATGTGCATGCCTTTCCCCCTCCTAAATGTTCAGGCCCTAAGTACTCAAAATATTTTTCACTACATCCTTTCATCTCCAATTTGGTCGTCCACCCTTCTTCTAACATATCCTCTTTGCAGACAACATACGGGAGTTAAAAAACTGTATGACAAGAAAGAATGCTCAGGGGATAGGGCCGCCTGGAGTGTAAAACTCCCTTCCCAAATATTACAAACAGGTAATAACATTCTACACATAATCAACTAACTCCAACCTTCAGAAGCTTAAAAACTGTTTTCTACCACCAAATCCTTTCAAATATCCTTCTTCATACTTATTCATAGGCTCCCATGCTAAACACCCCCTTCAATAAGGTGAGAGGTTTTATCAATATCATAAAATGTGGTGGCTCACTACATATAATCTATGAAAGTCATCTCTACCTTCTTACAACTAACTCAACCTAACCAAACTACCTTCACTTCCTTACACCTAACCTAATCTTCCACTAAGGATGTTACTAAAGCTCCTCAAGGCAGAAAATATTATCTTATTATCTAAATGATTCAGTACATATTGCCAAGTGTAATACAAAAAGCATACAATGATAAGTTCCATTTTGGTCCACTTAAACAAATACAATCCTATCACACAATTGTACAAAGATATAAGTGAACCAGAAAGTTATCTCAATCACCAAAAAAAATCACACCAAATGATTAAGTACAGTTACTAGCATCAACGCACAAGAATTAATAATTTGTTACAACCACATAAATAACCTTAACAATCAAAATGCCATGAAAAATATTTTGCTTATTTCTCAAACAAAACATCTTCGGCTGGCCATTGTTTGAGTGACAGCTGAACATCATCAGTCCACATCTTTGGCTGGCCATTGTTTGAGTGATAGATGAACATCATCAGTCCACAATATTATACCACTTTACATAAACAAACTCATGCCAAAATCTCCTCTAGGTACAACCCATGATATTAATCACTAACTCTTGCTCCGCACCCGTGCTCATTATGATCCATTTTAACGTTATACCTCATTTATGTAATTCAGAATGGCATACTTTAT
The DNA here is from genome assembly GCF_036320965.1 of Panulirus ornatus. Taxonomy (NCBI): domain Eukaryota; kingdom Metazoa; phylum Arthropoda; class Malacostraca; order Decapoda; family Palinuridae; genus Panulirus; species Panulirus ornatus. The sequence continues at coordinate 21,135,433 of NC_092271.1, read as the reverse complement.
GTCTATATTTCATCTATTCCGTATTCTACTGCTATATTAATCAAGACAAATTCAATTTAAGATCTGGGAAGAGAATTAAACAAGTAACATGTTCTGTTCTTATCACCAGTCTCATTAGGACCACTATCTTTTGATAAAAGAGCACAATTAAAATGAGTTTAATTGAAAGCCAATACAGTAGGAAGTTTACTCTTTGATCGAAATCTCTGGAAGTTTATGTGAACTTTTGGAAAATCGACTTCCATGAAATAACACTGTATGCGAAGTGTTTCACCTGGAATTATACAGCCATACAATGACAAATTGTTCCATCACTAATTAACATTAAAATGTTCAGCTGACATAATACACATCTTGTACAAAATGCAAAACTTACCAGTGGTAGCTGTAAAGAACTCACTCTCCATGTCAACTTGTCACATTCAAACAAGAATCGCCGACGACTACCGATGCTCTGCCGCCTACATTTAAATATGTTTTTTTTTATTGGTGAATGTAATATTCTCTGGTAATCATATATATATAGAAATATATATGTAAATATATGTATATGAATAAATGTATTAATGTATCACTGGAAATTACTTTTTTCGTTTGAAAGCATAGAGTTGATAAAGTGATCACAAATCTCGCGCGCATTTCAAACATCCGCCATATTGGTGAACATCTTGGCAGGGGAGAGTGATATTAGACTGTGTGGCACCGATATGAAACACTATATCAATTCATTAAGCAACAAAATGGCTACATGAAAATCCGTAGACTGTTCAGATAGAGTTGAAGGTGCAAATCTATTCTGCTACGAAAAGAAAATCCTTGCGACCATCCAGCCATTCCAGATTATGCAGCGCTCGTATGTCAGGTAAGGTAGGCCTGCGCACAAGCGAATATTTCCAAATATTTGGTTGGTAGCTTGAAAGTAAGTTTTTTTTCGTCAGTGCTGTAATCTGTGGAGGAAAAAATGTGAGTGCTATCTATAACTGTTCAAGGTACTATATAAATGATTGGTAATTTTGTATTTATGCCTCACAGAAGTTACGTTATTTCTGTTACATGCAGTCGATAGACCTGTGTCTTTTTTCGAAGCTGTCTGATATGTATAATCTAGCTCCCAAATGAATATGAAGAGATCATTTATAGGAATATTTCGTAATTTCTTCGGGACAAACACTAAAATTACCAAAAAAAAAATCACATACCTTTAATCCTAGCGGCTTTGTGTGACTATCAAATGGCCACAGAAAGATTTTTTGAAAAAGAATTTAAGGTTCCATCCAGTCTGACATATTCACGGAAGGGTAGGTTATTTACGTCGGTATCTACATACGTCGAACTGATCTTGAACTTTGCAGTGATAGAAATATATATGTAACTCTAGTTAATATCTCAATCTTAATATATCGTACAGCTTAATGCATAAGATATATATATATATATATATATATATAACTTTCCTGCTTCAGGAAGGCAGAAGTAAGGTTTTGAGAACTGTTTTCCCATCACTCGCAGACAATCTTGCAAGCCTCTATCACAGCAGAAGTACTCAAGGAAATAAACAGCAATGGAGAGCCAATACAGTCAGTGGTAACGCCATCTATGTATAATCTGCCTTGTTACTAGGCCTGAAACATTCTTATGAGCTTAGTAAATTTCGGTCATTGTTTACTGTATGTATGTGCTAATCGGAATGTTTCTTGTCTTAGTAAATATTACTTTTTTTCTGTGTAGTTTCTGCCACCGCCTTAGTCAGTTTTCGACACATCGGTTGATGGGTATCTAACAGAATCCTCGTATAGTGGTCCAATCATTTTGTTCCAAGACTGTTGCGTTCTGTGCCGTCAACATGATCTTATGTGGATGGATCTATTTCTGGTTTCTCCTGCATCTTGTAAGTCGCTGCTGATCGGAAAGTTTAGTTTTACAATGGCTAATTGTGTAGTTCTTATAATGATAGCTGTCTTGAGTTCGCATAACGTTGGAACTTTGGGATCTGCATTTGATTATAAGGGCATATGTTGGAGGACTAGCGGGTTAAGGTTCAAATGAAATTTGTTACATTGTACATAACCATAGACGGTGGTCGTACGTAAACAAAAAAAAATTAGATTCGGACATTCACACGTTTGGAAGTTGAAATTATGTTTTTTCCGATGTTTTTGAAGTGTTTTGCGCGATTCTGACCTTCATGTCATATACAAATCACTACCTGAAGGGATATCCCCTCCTTCATACAGCGATGCCGGGGGACCCTGGTGGGGACCTGGGCAATGGGTGGTAAAATCACAAAGTGTAGTAATTTACTGTAGATATGAAGATTAGAATCGTTCACAAGAAATCGAAAACCATTGCACTTAGATTATAAATCAACCATACCAAACCTAATCTAACTCCTAACCTAACTAGGGTGCTAGGTGTGCAAAACTAATGCCAAAATCGTGCTATTTTTATTGAAAACTGGTTTGGTAGTGTAATTATTACACCCCTGTAACAAGTCTGCATGTATGTTGAAAAAACAAAAACATTGGCTCCTGAAAGTGATGGTAGGTCTATGATATTTCAGAATGCCAAATGTTGATTTACATTTGTTAACGTAATGTTTGTACTGTAAACCAATCATTAATTCAATAGAACGTGTATATGGGCATTTGTGGTAGTTTACTGTCTTTTAACAACATTTCTTCAAACAGGTATGCTCATTGTATTCCATATGCATGTAAATACATATACATCTGGTGCACTAGATATATTTTTATTGTCCGAAGGTTTACGAAGCGGGTCTTTGTAACAGCAAAAGTATGCTCGTAATAGCAAACGACCATATTGCGTTTTTTGGCTATTCATGGTATATTTTGGTTTCACTTGCCCTCTATATATATATATATATATATATATATATATATATATATATATATATATATATATATTACCAGACTCCGCGTGCTTTGTTGCACCGCGGGTGAGAAGTCTCTTTTTGTGAGGATGTATTGGTAGTACAGTCTAAAGGAAGTAGCTGCATAGCAAAAGTACTCCATATCCAAAGCTTGTTTCGATGCATCACTAAACTGGTAATCTGGCTAATTTAGTTTGAGATTACTATGATGGGAGTTCGGTAGGGACGCGTTGCTTTGTCGGTCAGTTGGGGTTGCATATTTTAGCTGGTAGCAGAATTATGTATGCAAGGCCTTCAAGAGACGGTAAAAAGCCCTGGGGCTAACATCCTCGCTAGGTCCCGCCTTCTTCACCAACCCGTTCTTAAAAAACAACAACCATGACATGCCACACCCCTGCTGCAGACCAACCTTCACTTGGAACTATTCTCGCCTCTATTCCTACTCGTACACGTGACTTACACCCTTGATAAAAACTTCTCAGTGTTTTTAGCATTCCCACACCATATATTCTTAAGACCTACAAGGCACCTCTATCAATTTTATCATGTACTTTCTCCAGATCCATAAATGCCACATACAAATCCATGTGTTTTTCTTAGATATTTTCCACACATTCTTAAAGCAAACACATGATCCACGCATCCTGTCTCATTTCTGAAACCACACTGCTCCTCCCCAGTCTGATGCTCTGCACATGCCGTCACCTTTTCAATAAACACCCTCCCATACAATTTACCAGGTGTACTCGACAAACTTATACATATGTAGTTTAAACACTCGCCTTTGTCCTCTTTGCATTTATACAGTGGCACTATGCATGCATTTTCGCCAATCCTCAGGCACCTCACTATGATCCATACATACAATGAAAAATCCTTGCCACCATTCTCTTAAATTCAACAGCGATACCATCCACTCTAGACGCATCGTTACATTTCATCGTAAGTAAGGCTTTCAGCACCTGTTCTCTCTTTACCAAACCACTCTCCATGACTTAATTCTTTTCCTTGCATTAGGTTTGTCATCTTCCAGGATCATTAGGACATCCACATTAATTGTAAACGTCACAGGAATACGGTGTTAAAGATGATTCCCACACCATAAACACTTCTATTTGGTTGATGATGTGGACGTAAGGCCTATTGACTTTTACAGTCGGATGCAGTGAACGTTGGTAAAACCACTGATTGAAAATCTTAAAGGTGAGGTAAAATGTTAAAGGAATCCTTTTGAACATACTGCATATGTAGCTCTTGATTCACAATGGTTCTAAACTTAGTCTTCCGACTGCTGGAGTTAATAGTCTTCGAAATATCTGGAACACCTTCAGGATTTTGAATGTACGGGTATAGGAGAGGTTGTGTTGTAGGGGGGAGTGAACGTAAGGCTTGCTACTGATGAGTATGACAAGTAGCTCTCCTCCAAATGGTGGTTGAACAGTCACAGGCAAAGTGTAAAGGGTCAGGATGAAGTGTACAACTATTTTTTTCTTTCAGATTAGTGTACGGGGGGCGTACGTGCCAACAAACTCATCAGGCGTCCAGGTAGATGATGACGACGATGAAGTGTATTTTGATGTAGATTCCGTAACCGGACAGAGTGAAAACAAACCTCTCGGATACTTTCAGGACTTAATGACAAAATCGAAACTCAAGGTCAATGATCAAGAAGACGTAGACTCTGATGCAAACAAGATCCCAGTTTCTCCCGACACAGCGGACAAAGAATTCGCTGATAAACTAAATGAAATTGACGTTGGGATGAAAGGGAAACCACTGAAAGATGCTGCAAGCGATTCCGGGGCCGTAGTCCATGACTCCTCAGCCACAGGGAAGGTTTCCTCCAGTAGCAGTGCTGACATTATGACCACCCGGGACCCTCCCGGTAATAAGGTAACTAGCCTAGCCGATGTGTCACGAAAGGTAAACATACTGTAGTCAGCATGCAATGTCCACGAACTGTTAGGACGAGGTTTTGTTCATGACCTTATTCCCTTTTGTCTTGTTCTTTTTGTAGCCCACTTCTTTCATCTTTTCCTTATTTGACTTTCCAGCCTTCCTTTTCCTCCGTCTCGTCATTGTTGCTGTCTATAGTATATCTTATAACTTTTCCTTTTGTTCACGCTCCCAGTGCTTGCTAAATTATACCACCTGCCCTTTGTTGGACTTTCCACCCAGTACCCTTCTCGTTATATGTTTAACTCGTCCTTCTCTATACCTTGTTCATGTCTCAGCTGGTTTGCTTTATTTGTTACCCCATTTTTACTTGTTTGCTTTCCCTGCCTTATTTATGTATGCAATCCACAATGACCCTTTCCTGTGCAAGAACTGCCCGTTTCATTGGTAAAACGGCAGCTGTTCCTTGGGAATGGATCCAGGCACTAGAGGGTTTGAAAAGTTACTTGCTAACTTAAGGACACGTATATTACCACGGCGATTCCGCCAGCCTGACATTATCCAGACTGGTTTGGTGCTTCTGCAGGGTATATGAAACATTTTCCGTTTCAGTTACCAATTAATTAATAAGTACTCCTTTTTTCCACCCACAGGTCCGCATTTCACCAGGGAGAAAGGACATTCAGCAACAGCTCAAAGAGGAAAGTGAAGCCGTGACAAGGCAAGAGCTGGTGACTTTCTTCTCACACAGTAGCAAAGGGAGCGGTACTATGATTGCAGGCTGCTCCATATCACAGTTCAGCGTGAGGGTAAGTATAGCTGGAGGACTAAAGTTGATGTATCATCACTCGCAGTTTTCATCAAAGAGGATTAAAGGATCTGTCTTGTTAGAAAAAATATAGTAGTGGTTATGAGTAGTTACTTATACGTGTGCGTGGGTACACAAAAACATGGTACAGTTAGAGATATATAAAATGGACATGATAATTGTAATGTTTGGTGCTAGGCTTACTCGGAGATGGAGATCTGATATGATGGGTTTATACCAAAATCGTTCAGCTATGCACTCGATGTTACAGAATATATTATCTGAAAAGGTTTTTGCTCAGGCAGGGAAGACCAATTCCCTTGCACCCAATCTTCGCCTCCTTTCCCACGCTCGTTTGCCCACACCAATCTTCGACTCTCCTTCAACCCGGACAATCACCAACCCAATGGACACAGGTGTATACGCCTTTCTAGCTCCATGCCCTCAAAACTGCTAATCGTATTTCTAGTTTGGAAACTTCCTTGGGTTTAGTAGGAATTATCTTTACTTAGTTTCAGTCCTTAAATAGAAATGTTATTTGCAGGATATACATATAATATATATCATGTGCTGAAATGGTTTGAACGTGGAGAGAATGAGTGAGGAAAAATTGATAGAGAATATATGTCTGAAGTGGAAGGAACAAGGAGACAGGGGAGACCAAATCGGAGATGAGGAGTGAAAAAGATTTTTAGCGATCGGGAGCCTGAACATGCAGGAGGGTGAGAGGCTTGCAAGGAAGAGTGAATTGGAACGATGTGGTATACGGGGGGTCGATAATTCAGTGGACTGAACCAGGTCTTGTGAAACAGGATAAACCATGGGAAGGTCTGTGGGACTTGGTTATGCATAGGGAGCTCTGGTTTCGGTGCATTACACGCGACGGCTAGAGAATGGATGTGAGTGGTGGCATTTCTCTGTCTGGCGGCACTACCGCAATATTGCGGGAAGCGGCCATCAAGTATTATATATATATATATATATATATATATATATATATATGCTTTACATGATTCATGAAACAAAATATGGTTCCTTTATGTTGCAGTCGAGGTGCTCGGCCAATGTTCTGGAGCTGACTGCCAGTGCCCGCTCACCTGTGCTGGGTCAGCTTTTGTTGGTGGAAGGTGATGGCCAGGTGCTTATGGATGGTGCTTATCAGGTGAGAGATTAGCGATCACTCCTCACGGAATTTTGCATGTCTACTTGCATTTAGATGCTTTTCTGGTACGTTAGTAGAATGGGGTCATGGACAATAATTCTAGGTGGCATATGCTCTGAACTACGTAGCTTCATATGCAGATATGGGTCAGAGTCGAAAACGTCACTCTCATTTGGATCTCGGATGAAAGCGATAATCAGCAGTAATCTTTATCGGTAAGAACTTTGTTAAATAGTAGTATTGTTCACGATGCAAGAAGCTGATCAGATGCACAGTGCTAGGGGTATTTTAGATGAGAATAGTGGAATTATTTTTTGATCATGTCCAGTGGACTGGTTTGGTGTTTGAAGGTGACGTGGATAGCGATTCATGTGGAACAACTTTGTGTGTAAATTGAGCTTGGAATAAATAATAATCTATGGATGTCCTGGTCATTGTAGCCTAATGTACATGAGGCTATCAGTGAATGAACCAGGAGGCCGAATGTCATTTCCATGTTATTACATACTTCTCTAGAGGAAATTTAAAGGAAAGAGGAGTCTAAAGCTTCTTTATCTTCTCAGGTAGTGTATGCAGTGCTGGGCCCTCCCTCCCCTACCACCGGCCGACATTGGAGGCTGACCAGGGAGCTCCTGAAGTCAGACATCAACTTCGATTGCACCAACTGTGACAGCCTTAAAGTCCGAGTCCTGCTCAAGGTATGTGTCCGGTGAAAGAGTTGCTCTGGAGTTATACCTCGTGAAGGACATGGCTGGAGTGTTGGAGGCATAGGTTTTTACAACTGTAGGACATGAACATGAATGTGACATACCCAGCAGTGTTGGTGTGAGATGGACGAAGACTTATTTTGCCACGGAGAGGACGGAGCATCTTGAAGATGTGTGGCATAGGTGTGACGTGTTTATTGGGTGTGGTACAGTTAGAGCGTGCTAAGGACAAATATACAGTTATGGCTCTGATAGGATAGATATGACAAGTAAAGAAGGTGCAGGATTGTATGATGTTTGTGTGGCATGGTGGAACGAGTCTGGCACTGGTGGAATGGGTATGACTAGGATGGAGCAGGACTGTTGTTGATGCTCGGCGTCTCTAGTACGTGTGGTGTAGAGTAACAGGATAGACAGATTGTGACATGACAGGGCAAGACTGAATGTGGATATGCTGGGTGTGTAAGTGGGCTGTAGAGGGAACATTACAGATAGGATGATGGGCGATACTCCTTCAGTTTAGTCATAGTCACTATTTTCATCATAGTATAATCATTCGTTGACCCTTAGTGTAACTTGATGTGTAAAGTGAAGGTTGTTATACGCCTGGTAATAGATGTACAATGTGATGTTGGAGTGAAAGTTCAAGAAATAGAATGTCAGACCAGGAGACCACAAGATTATCTCGTCTCGTGGTCTGACACATAAGTATGAACGGTTAGTACTTTAGGATTCCCCAAAACAAAACTATATTTTATTTTCCTCGGATTCTCAAGTACCAAATGATGTTATCTTAAGGCAGGAGATTCAACGTGCGGCATTGAAGTGTTGTGCCAGCAGAGAGGAGGCTTGAGGCTAGGTAATACTGGTAACAGAGTAATGGAGAAGGTCCATGGGAGCCCTGCAACCTTGCCAACTCCATCAGCCACTTCAAGACCCGTTTCTCCTCCACAAGACCCCACCAGCACTGCTAAGACCACCATAGCACTAGTTTATGGTAAGTGATATGCTCTTAGCCAGGAGATGAAAGATAAAGGGAATCAGAAGACAATTAGCTTGGTGATGAAATTGTGTGGCTCATAGAAAGGATTGGTTAACTGTAGGCTGTAAAAAAAGAATTTTGCCACGTCTCCTTGCTTTTTATAAAAGGTGACTTTGATGGGAATATGCAAGGGGCTAGAAGTCCTCCACTAACTCTGTGATATCACTAAGTGGAGGAAGAAATAGGAGAGAGAGGCAGTAATAGAGGGTTCTTCCTGTAGGGCTCTTTCAGTGTCTTGACCATACATTGCCAAGGTGGGAAAAGGTGAGTAGGTGTAGAACATATGAATGAGAAGTGTAAGAAGTGAAATGTGACTGGAGCAGAAGGCGAGTTTTCACAACTATTGTACTTTCAGTAGAAATGGTGAAACTGAAGCTGAGGTATCATTCACAAAATGAGCGGTGTTGGTAGCTAGGTAATGTGTGAGGTGTTGGATGTATTAAGTTATTTGTGGGAGCAGCAATAACATGAAAACACTTCATCGTTGAACAGATCTTGAAATGGTAAATTGCCGGGTAGAATGTAAGATGTGTAACGGTAAAATAAAGAAGATGGATATCGAAAAAAGAAATCATGGGGACCTGAGCAGGCAATAGCTGTCACCAATAGGTTTATTCTACGTTATATATGCGGAGAGGAGAGGATGGAAGTGGAGAGTGCAAAGGTGTGTATGAAAGAGGGGTAACAGAAACTCTTCCAAAGTTGGAAATAGGAGAGGAAGAGTTATGTAGGCAGGTGGAATAGCAGTGGAGAAATTTGCAGATATGTGGCATTGTGCTCAGCATAACCCAGTATGTCATGTCACACCAGAAGGTATAGGGTATTTAGATAAGAGATGCTCACATTTGCTTGGAAATCTAATACACCTGTCTTGTCTGCCGATGCCTGCACCAAGATACCAATCCCATCTTTTCCTTTGTGTATTCCCTTACAGCAGTTTTTAGCAATCAAAATATCGCCCTTTTTATCCAGGGAGTCATTTAAACAATTAGAGCCTTGAGCATACTGGTACATGATATTGACCTGACTCATGATTAGATAGCAAGGTTTTCCCCTTGAGAAGTTACAGATTTGCCAAATTGCTGCTTTTTGATAGCTGAAATTCTTTTCAAAATTGTTTCTTGTAGGGTGGGGCATGAATGGTGCAGACGTTGCGGGCTTGGTGGGTCTGGGCACTGTGATGTCCTTGGTGGTGAGTGTCTACTGCGAGGATGTCACTCTCGACCTCCACATGGTCAAGTGTGATGCCAAGGGCGAGGATGGCCGCACTGTTCAACTTGTCAAGGTTATTTCTTTGTATTTGGTTGACATTTGTATGAGGTCAAATGGCTCCAAAGAGTCAGGTTTGCTAGTCCAAATAATTACCATAGTTTGATTTACTACTTTAGAATTTGATAACAAGCCCGACAAAGATTTCAGATTTCTATTAATTCTGGCTGTTGCAGGACGGGTGCAGTGTGTCACAGGTGATGGGAGAGTTCCGTGAGGTGCTTGGCGTGGTGTATGACAAGTCCTTTGGGGCCCAACCGGTGAGGAAGGTGACCCAGTATGCCCGGTTGGAGGCCTTCAACACTCGCAACAACCATCAAATGATAACAGTCCTGTGTACCATAAAGGTATGGACAAGACTTATATGTGTATATGTGCTACGTCAGATTCCATTGTTATTTCCTTTTTATTTTCAGAACTTTATTTTCCTTTCATTTGAGGAAATCTTTAGTATTCGTGTTCTCAGAGATCAATACTGATGTAACGATTTATCATATTCATTGGACATGGTCAAGTATCTTCATTTCAAAAGAACCAGTCTTTATGTTGGTTATGTCTTAATGTTTAGGCTCAAGTAGGAACAGGATTCTTCCTTCCTTTACTTTTACGAGATTCGAGTTGATAACTTACTTGGACAGTTAGCACAACATTGCTGATTTGGTAATGATGTTTTGAGGTATTGCCACAAGGGGACAACATAACACAGTTTGAGTGTTTACATAAGTTTTTAATGAAAGTTTTCTTGTCCATTAGATATGCAGCGGGGAGTGTGTCGAGCGGCCAACTTGTGTACATTCTGACATCAACCTGGGCAGGAGTAAAAGGCCGACATTGTCTCTGTACTCGCAGGAGGTCACCCTTGGCAAGGCCTTTAGTGTGGCTGGGCTACCTGTCAGTCCGTCGGAAGGTAGGTGCTGCTGCATACAGTAAAGAGGTTCCCTGTAGTTTTATCATGTTTTGTCCGAAGGCTGTGCATCATAAGGCTGTACAGGTTAAGCATAAGGTTTAAAACCTTATGCTTAAGGTTAGACAGGTTTCATTTCTAATACATACTTCCTTGGAGGACAGACCTGGCAACTTAGAACAAACACGAGAGCCCTACCCTATGTACTACCAACAAAGTGATATAACGTGTAGCAGCAATGACGATTAGATTTCGCTTATTGAATGTTGGCTTTCCACACTCGAGATACCTGCTGGAGACAACCAGTGCTATTCATACCACATGCTCCTCTCAAATAGCTTATTTTCACAGCCTGGATTCTTGATCTCCGACTTGTTCCATGCCCGTGTTTTGGCTGCATAGGTCAGAGTTCAGAGGAAAATGCTGTCACTTATTCCTTTACTTGTTTCCATACTTACACCTCGACCCTTTATTATTCTATTGAGGGACCCACTGACTTTTCTACCTTTCACTGCTCTCTCCCTCATCTCTCCTTCTATATGACGAAACTTGCCCAAGAGAGCTCCTAAATACTTTAAAATTTTTCCATCTTTTCCACTATTCCTCCCCCTTATCTATAACAAAGTTTAGTAATTTTCTTCTTTCAGTCAATGGTTTTTTGCAGAATTTGTACTTTTACCTTCAGTCACCTACACTTGTTTACGGCATAAAAGATATTTAGAACGTCTTGCAACTCCTCTTCACACTTGGGAAACAACACAGTATCATCCACATACAGGTTAGTCACTAGCCACCATATCTCAATGCCACACACTTTCTTTGCACCCCTTTTGCAGGTTTTGCCTTAATCTCTCTCATCACATCATTCATATATATGGTAAAAAGCCATAGTGACATCACATAGCCCTGTGCCACACCCAAATGTATACCAAAACTTTTGCTAAACTCTCCATTCACTCTTACACATGAATTTACTACCCTGTAGAAGGCTTTCATAATATCAGCCAATAGTTTCCCCTCCCCATATATCATTAACACATCCCATAAAACATTCCACTTGACTCTGTCATACATTTTTTCAGATTCATAAAAGCTGCATACACCATTGTAGCTTTTGCTACATATTTTTTTTTTTTTTTTCATCACAAAAATCTGATCCTCACATCCCTATCTTTCTTAAAACCCTCTTGCTCCTCGCTTATTCTGCTCGAGATAGTTGAGGTTTCCTTCTCAGCAAGCTGTATGAACTTTGAATTGTGTGGGTAGGATTCCTCAATAACCATTCTCATTGGCTTCTTGGCTATTCTCTTGCTTGAATCCTGTTCCTGTCAAGGAAAATGGGGCTTGAGACTTTGGTGGGTGACATTTGGTCAGTGATGTTAAGGGTCAAGCTGTGAACAATTAATTTTCATACACATTTGCTAGAGGGCTTTTTAGCTACCTGGAATGGCTAATTGGAAGGGTGTTGCAGGGGAACAAGTTGTCTACTGGAGTACTGTAGGGCTGCTGTTCTGGATGAGGGGATACACCAAAGAATATTTATAAGGACACTTGATGAGTGATTTGTGCAGTGTGGGGTTCATTCATAATTTAAACAATAATGGATTATGTAATAAATGAAGTGATGGTCTTGATCCAGAATGAATGGGAACTTCCTTAGCACGATCCATGATGAAGCCTTGTAATTTGATGTATTGTATATTTTTGGTGTTTCAAGAACATTTACCTAGTAAAATGAGACAAGGTCGTGTTTGATTTGTATTCCAAGTCTTTCATAAACATGTGCATTGGTTGGAGGATTGGGTAATTTTGCACAGTACATTTCATACATCAGACATCATATGATATGACTCACAGCTCATGTTATTGCTATACTGCATTCAGGACTTCAAAACAAACTGTAACACAGTTGATTGCTGAATGGCAGTCCTTTTCAACACCTAAAAAGATGGACTCTTCAGGTGATTTATAATGGCCAAGAATGGTGGTTAGTTACTTTGAGAACCAGTTCATGACAAAGTGCTGCTGAAACTATTTGGCTGTCTGAGATTTCAAGCTCCTTAGTTTTTTCCGATATATAATTCCTGGCTGCTGTCACATGCATAACTTCAACAGACTATTGTAAATCTCTGGAAACATCTTTAAATGAACAATTATCATCCTTTATCTGTAATATTACTCTGTAATTTGTGGATAAAATTCATTAAGTAATATTTTAAGTGTATTGTGGAAGTGAAAATTGCTGGTGCTCATTGGTCCTTGTTATAAGATTAAAACATTTGAGACAGTTGGCAGTGATGTCTGTTACCAGTTTGACGTAATAGGATGAATGTTGAGAAGTCAGGTCCGAGATGTATAATATTTTGTATAGCAGGTTTTGCCTTCTGTTTGATTGCTTTGAAGAATGTGTGTAAGAAAAACTTCGAAAAAGAGATGGATTTGTATGTAGCATTTATGGATCTTGAGAAGGCATATGATAGGGTTGATGGAGATGCTTTGTGGAAGGTCTTAAGAGTATTTGGTGTGGGAGGTAAGTTGCTAGAAGCAGTGAAAAGTTTTAACCAAGGATGTAAGGCATATGTGTAGGTAGGAAGAGAGGAGTGATTGGTTCCCAGTGAATGTTGGCCTGCGGCAGGAGTGTGTGATGTCCTTATGGTTGTTTGATTTGTTTATGGATGGGGTGGTTAGGGAGGTAAAGGTGGGAGTTTTGGAGAGGGGCGAATGTGTAGTCTATTGTGGATGAGAGGGCCTGGGAAGTGAGTCAGTTGTTGTTTGCAGATGATATAGCTTTAGTGGCTGAGAAACTGCTAAAGTTGGTGACTGAGTTTGGAAAAGTGTGTGAAAGAAAGTTGAGAGTAAATGTGAATATGAACAAGGTTATTAGGTTCAGTAGGGTTGAGGGATAAGTTAATTGGAATGCAAGTTTGAATGGAGAAAAATTGGAGGAAGTAAAGTGTTTTAGATATCTGGGAGCAGATTAGCAGTGAATGGAACCATGGAAGTGGAAGGGATGGGGGAGGGGGCGAAGTTTCTAGGAGCATTGAAGAATGTGTGGAAGGAGAGAATGTTATCTCGGAGAGCAAAAATGGGTATGTTTGAAGGAATTGTGGTTTCAACAATGTTATATGGTTGCAAGGCGTAGGCTATAGATAGGGTTGTGTGGAGGAGGGTGGATGTGTTGGAAATGAAAAGTTTGAAGACAATATGTGGTGTGAGGTAGTTTGAGTAAGTAATGTAAGGGTAAGAGAGATGTGTGGAAATAAAAAGATTATGGTTGAGAGAGCAGAAGAGGGTGTGCTGAAATGGTTTGGACATATGGAGAGAATGAGTGAGGAAAGATTGACAAAGAGGATATATGTGACAGGTGGAAGGAATAAGGAGACCAAATTGGAGGTGAAAGGATGGAGTGAAAAAGATTTTGAGCAATAGGGCCTGAACAGACAGGGAAGGTGAGAGGCATGCAAGGAATAGAGTGAATTGGAACAATGTGGTATCCGGGGTCGACGTGCTGTCAGTGGACTGAACCAGGGCATGTGAAGCGTATGAGGTAAACCATGGAAAGGTCTGTGGGGCCTGGATGTGGATAGGGAGCTTTAGTTTCAGTGCATTACACATGACAGGTAGAGACTGAGTGTGAACAAACATGGCCTTTTTTTTGTCTGTATTCCTGGCGCTATCTCGCAGAAGCAGGGGAGAGCGATGCTGTTTTCCTGTGGGATGGGGTAGCGACAAGAATGGATGAAGGCAAGCAAGTATGAATATGTACATGTGTATTTATGTAATGTCTACATGTGTATATATATATTGACATATGTAAGTATATGTGCATATGTGGGCACTCATGTATATATGTGTGTGTGTATATTAGTGGGTGGGCCTTTCTTCGTCTGTTTCCTAGCACTACCTTGCTGATGCGGGAAACTGTGACTGTGTGTAATGAATAAATAAATATAAGGCTAATTCGCTACTTGATCGCCAGTTCTTGCTCAAACACAATATGCTGTGTATTTGTTTGCTCATAAAGAGAATGCATTATTCTGATGATAGCTTTATGCAAGAATATGATATATAAAGAAAAGCTGTTTTTCTAAGTAGTCAGTCATTATTAGTAGTAAAGATATGGGAAATTCAAAATTTTTTTGACATTATTTATTATTAGCCAATTAATGATGTAGAATAGGCTTTTGAATAGATTTCCCACATTCGCTTTATAGCTGTTGATCATCTGTATTCAGCAAAATGAAATTTATGGAACATACATGGGTGAAGCTTCTGGTTAACTTGCAGTAAGCCTTGCTCTCACAAGGACCTCTTCGACTGTTGCAGAATTATCATCCAAGATCCTCCAAAGTGATAGGTATCTTGCAGCTGGGACCACTGATGGAGTTCCATCATGGAACAGGAGCTGCGTCTCTTACAGGACATTGTATATCCTGTTAGGATTTCTCACCGGGGTATACTTGGCCATATTGGTGCTATGTATTTACTGTGTCCGTCGCTCTACCACCAGAACTGTTGTCAAAAGTTGTATGGAGGACTATGAGTCACCAGCACGGGCATTATATCCAGAGTATAACTCTCCCAGGAAGCGCACCCCGAAGTCCTCACCAGAATATTCCACTTTTGCAATAAGTGCTGATGAATGTAATAATAGCCCAGATTATCGTAGGAAACTGTAGTTACTGTTCAAGTGTTTCCATCACGTAAGAAACTTTTTCTTTAGGCACGCAAATCCTCCATTTGAAACAGTTATCCCACCTCCAGTTTTTTGCAACCTTGTTGATTACTCTTGCTTCACTTTTTTGTTTTCTGAAGATTTTTTTTAACAGGTTTCCATTCATGTGCATAATTCCCTTCCCTTTTAGAAAAGGTTCTAAATCATTTAACCTTTTACAACACTAACGGCACATGTCTCATCTAGCATCTTTGTGACAAACACCATAGTATACACTCCCACTGCACTTCATTGATGTTGTCAAAGTTATTGTAGCAAATGTGTACTTTCTCCTTCTTGTCTTTATATATCTTGAAATATTCTTTTGTAGCTTTACATTTTAACTTTGATATGCCCATAAGAACTGTCCACTTGTAGTACAATAGGTAGGATGTCCAGGCAGTTGCATAAAGATTGAAAATCTCGCTTTGTTCGAAGTTTATTTTAATACATAATTTGGCTATAAGGCTAGTATCTAATTACATAGTAAATTTACTTATTCAGGCATACTTATTCAGGCAAACCTGCTGAATCGTGGTGAACCCATGTCCACCACTTAACCTGTACTTTGACCAAAAATGAAAATCCTAGAATTTTGTTACTGTGCATTGCAGGTCTCGAGGTGATATTGTTTGGTTAATTCCTTCTCATTTCTTCATTTTGTTTGAGGATATGGTTGCAAAATAATATGAATGTTCAAATTTTAAAACTACAAAGCTTTTTTTTATTACTATGTCCATGAATGTTGTCATATCCCATGTTGATAGTTTTTTAAGCTTGTTAATTTTTGATAGTTAATGATTTTATTAAAGTTATCCAACTTGCACATACCTTTTTTAACCTCAAATGCAGCTCTTGAGGTAAATCATGTATTGTATAGCAGAAGGAGAGAGCAGGTTACCTCCTTATTACCAAGATCAATGGCCTGCATTGGTGCAAGAATTGAGTAATTGCAAGATCTGTTCTTCCCTATATCCAGGAAACCTCGGATATCTTTCATTGCAATATTCCTTCATTACTGTTAATACACACATTAACTACATGAAAAGATAGATATTAATGGTAAATCTGATCAGACTGAGCAGATAATTCTAGATGGTCAAATGGCATGCTTTTTACAAAGAAAAGTAGTTAACTGTAAAATTAATGTAAATTTTTATCTCATACTGATGAATGCCAAATTTAATAACCTCGCTTAGATTATCAAGACATAAAGCCTTCCAGGAATGTTGTGATTTCTCTTGTACATAGTGATTGCTATGCTGCAGGGCTGCATAGTTTTATGTACGTAGAGTTAAGGCTACTACTATGGTAATAACAATTATTAACTATTCCTAACACAGATTCATTACATGCATTTGTGTAATCACCTTCATTGTTTGCTGTTTAAGTGGTATATAATTTGATATCAAAATTCTGTAATTTCAGTGTTCTTTCATTTTCAATAAATGACATACCCTTCTTGCTTTTATTTTGGTGTGCCTAAAGCATTCCAAGAGTACAAAAAAAAATATTGAAGGGAACTCTGCTCCCAAGCATGAACTCACATTAATGGGTTCACTTTTTTACAGCAGAAATATGCACAAATACTTATCATAATTAAAGGGATTACTTTTACATGAGCAAGCAGATAGGCTGGTTGGCACTTAGCTATAGAAGTATTAATTGGAGAGCGGTTTTCCCGATCTGCAAGCGGACTGCAATCCATTCTGGTAGTTTTTCACACAAACTTTTGCACTAGGAAGAAAATCTTTCCTCCCATGCCTGTGTATCTGTATTTTTCTTAAGATTCAAACGACTTTTCAAGCCTCTTTACGTCCACGTACCCTCTTGTGCATTTTTGCTAATAAATATTTTTGTCTTGTGCTTCAAGGTATATTTCTAGGGTATTCTGACAACTTGCTGCTTTCATCCTTCTTTGAACATAGGAAAGTTTGCTAGTGACATGGACAGACAGCTGTAATGATATATACAGGAGACGTATGGATAAAGGTACGAAAGATATTTTAGATTTTAGGGTTGTATTGTTTAATCTTATGTGAATGTTCATTGAGGCTTCAGCATCGTTGTTGTGTGTTCATTAACTAACCCTTTACTATTTGCAAGTATTTTACATAAACTATTTTGGAGATCGTGTAGGGATAACGGGCTATATATCGTTTGCATAAGCGACAATAACAATGGCGAAGCCTGACATCTAGTGGCCATTTCATGAAACCAAAATGTAAACACACCACAAGAGGCTTCCCAAGTCTGTCATTACCAAAAATTTTCGAGGAAGTTGTGTACTCCGTGACAAGAAAGTCTCTTACAGCAACGAAGAGCAATTGACCAACATGTTGATCAAAGCCAAACCTGGAAATGGAAAGTTGCACCCGTGAAGACGACGAGATCTGTGTAAACCTTGCGTGAATAAGATGACATAAAATTTTAACGTTGGCGACGCGGTTCAGAAAGAGTACAAGCAAGACTGTTAAGGAATTAATGCTGAACCTTGTCAGAAGATAAGGGATGATAACTCGGTTATGAAAATCCATGAACAACGGGAATATGTGAAGTGCACCTAAAAAAAATATATTGATATATAACGCAAGACACTAAAGATATATAATTAACCATGTTAAAAGTAAGACTTGTTTGGTTAAATACTGTGAAGTCTGTTTCTTTTTCAATAGGCTGCTTTTGCAAGAAATAGGCCAAAGTATCAGAGGTCCGTGCGTTTGCTTTATAGAGTTTGTGATTACAGAAATACATGTTAAGGACAGATTTATGTTATTTTTAATATGAAAGTAGTCTAGTAATCCAGTGAAACTGGAATAATCAAAGTAATGAATTTGTGGCAAATAAAGAAAACCCATGAAAACCTCTTTGAACCCCATAGCAGTCAAGATATATCACAGGGATTGATATTCTAGCCAAAATATTCCAGTCATACCAAAGAAAAAGCACTGCCAAAATAGTACTCGATTTAAACAGCAACAACAGTGTAACCATCATTAAGAAACATGTAATGCTGGTATATTTCTATAATTTCCTCAGTTAGGTGAGGTTAGGCTAGTTTTTTATATATATAGTTCTGTTGATGTTTTATAGACTTATTACCTACTTTTTCAGTAACCCCATATTTTCCCTGTGGTAAAATGTCAGTTATCACCTGATATTAGTAGATGAAATATTATCGTGTTTTCTAAACCCAGCACTGGCATTGCAAATCAGAATCACACAATATCCAAAGTGAGTAGTAAGTCAGAGGCAAACTATAGTCTTTATTTTTCTCTATTCAAGTTATATATCTTGTATTAAACATGGGACCCTTACCTGCCAGTTTTATAGATATGTAAAATCTTTCTTTCTTTCATACTATTCGCCATTTCCCGCATTAGCAAGGTAGCGTTAAGAACAGAGGACTGGGCCTTTGAGGGAATATCCTCACCAGGCCTCCTTCTCTGTTCCTTCTTTTTGAAAAAAAAAAAAACGAGAGGGGAGTATTTCCAGCCACCTGCTACCTCCCCTTTTAGTTGCCTTCTACAACACGCAGGGAATACGCGGGAAGTATTCTTTCTTCCCTATCCCCTATGTAAAATAAGATAGATAAAAGAAGACATCAGACTTTTGTATTCTTTTGACAGTGTATTGCAAAGGTTCAGAATTGTTGCATCATTACTGAGTCAAGAACAGAATTCTTAGCAATCTGCTGTGTTTGATACAGTATTGAGTAAGGAAGAGCTTGCATCATCAGCAACTACTAAATGGGTGTTCTTCAGTGCCAATGTAGTGTTTAGGGAATACATAAATATTTTTGGAGTTTTGTTTTATTGACCAGTATTAGAAAAGATATAGGTTATGTGCATCAAGGAAAATATGGAGTTGATTTAAAAGTAGGTAAAATTATGTTCCTGTGAACTGTCTGTAGAACATATAAACACCTAACCTCATCTCCCCACACGTAGTAATTGACATATATGAATATGCTATTCGTTTCTTGTTGGGGATTGCATGGCTGCTTACTGTGTTGCCTGTTTGTTGACATTTGTCTTCATTATGGCAGTGGATTTTTCTGAGTGTGACTGTTATATGATTGCTATGAGGGTAAGGTTTTCATAGATTCTGTTTATTTTTTTTGCAAGTATTTCACCTACTTTTACAATGATAAGCCCTTCAGTTTACAATGATAAGCCCTTCAGTATCTCCAATATATCGCTATCACCGTATTTGATAATCATTATCTTTTATTTACCCCAGGACCAACTTCTGGTGTTGCCCAAAACTCCTGCAGTCCAAGCCTGGACTATTACCAGTAGTCATTGGAAATGTAGACTCATATGGAGTAAGTTCTGTGATGAGACTGTACTCCCAATGATACACCTTCACTAGAATGACTATATATGGAGATAGGAGTCTGACAAAAATCATTTAGTATGAATGGTAAAAGAGAGAGGCCTTTTGCAGGTGTTTCTGTAATCACGACAAACTTTATACAGCAGAAGTTACCAATTCCCAGAGTTTCTTTGAAGAGCTCAAATAGACTTAAAAGTTGATCTGTCATTTATGTAATTTCATCTCTGTAGCAAGTCATTCATTTGCTTTCTGATTATCTTCACTACTTTACAGACTACAGACCACACTCCTCAGGGAGACTGGTTTGTAGCTCAGCACCCCTTCTCACAGATGGGTGTGATGTTTGCCTTTTTCCACTCCCTTTGTCTTTCTCCAGTGACGTCTGTGTGTTTGGTGTTTCTGCACAGATATGCAGCACATTGTGAAATTTCATTAGGACCATGACCCTTGTATAGGTCATGACCCTCTAGTATTTTGTTAGTGTCTTTTCAAGGTATATTGATGCTTTCTAAAGCTGCTTCCTCATTTCATCTCACTGTGTTAGGGCTCTCATGTCGTCTACCCTAAAAACAATTTTGAACTGTTGCTTGGTGCCTCCCATATCTTTGCATCATCTTCTACAGTTCTGTCTTTGTTTATAAGTTTTTTAGTAGCAGAAAAATGCAGTCATTGCAAAAATACAAAAGCAAATATTTTAGCTTTTTCTTGTTCTTTATTTGGTTCATACTAAGAGAATTAAGTAATAAGAAGAACCAGAAGATAGTGTTTTGTTAATCTGATTGTTTATTATTAAAACAATGAAAAATGGTATTTATGTATAATGCCTCTTTAATCTTCGAAAAGGTATGAATACTAATATTAGTTATTCATAATTTACATGGTTTGTAATGTAAAATGTATCACTACAGAACTCAACAAGTGGTTATGACTCTGCATTTGAAGAAGATGCCAAGCTTCGCAAAAAGCAGCGTGAACGCCATGCTCTCTTTCAAAAGGAAAGGGTGCAGAGACAAGGTAAAATTGTAGATTATATTTTGATTCAACTAAACTCATGTTTGATGATTTTGCAACTAGCCACTGTGTTATTCATAAGTTGTACTTTGATCATTTGTCTAAGCTCATGTGAAAACTTCACTCATGAAAGTGAGATGTGTTTTGAGACCAGCAAGTGGTCTAGTCATTTCTTGACCAGGGTAAAGCAAGTTCTTTCCCAGTGTAATGATTAAACTGACACATGGTTCTACATTTCTAAGTTAGTTTCATGTTTTTCTGCATAGTGTGTGCCAGGAAAACATTTAGCATTTAACCAACCAGAAATAGCTCATATCTCACATTTCAAGCACCGTATCTGTCTGTTGAAAATGCATATTGAAGTAACTGGTATCCATATGATTTTATGTGGAATGTTTTGGCTGACTTTTGGAAATGATTGAGAGTTTATGCCTCTACTGTTGTTGCCAATGACATTTCCTACTTTAGAAGCATTGCTTACAGCTTTTCTTGCTGAGAGAGTTAGTACCTGCCACTACCATGATTCATATTCACTTGCACTGACTTTATCTTTTGATATTTTGTACATTCTGCAATTATGGATGCTAACGCGGGAGACAGTGACAAAGCAAAATAAATAGATAGAATAATGTTTATATGAGTGGATGGGCCATTCTTCGTTTGTTTCCTGGCGCTACCTCACTGACCCAGGAGGTAGCGATCAAGTATAATGAATGAATCAATAAATATATATTTTTTTTCATACTTGTTCACCATTTCTCGCTTTAGCGAGATTGCATTAAGAACAGAGAACTGAGTCGTAAGAGGGAATATCCACACTTGGCCCCCTTCTCTGTTCCTTTTTTTAGAAAATTAGAAATGGAAGGGGAGAATTTTCAGTCCCCTACTCCCTCCCCTTTTAGTTGCCTTGTATGACACGCAGGGAATACATGTGAAGTATTCTTTCTCCCCTGTCCCCAGGGATATATATATATATTTCTTTCTTTCTTTCAAACTATTTGCCATTTCCCACGTTAGCGAGGTAGCGTTAAGAACAGAGGACTGGACCTTTAAGGGAATATCCTCACCTGGCCCCCTTCTCTGTTCCTTCTTTTGGAAAATTAAAAAAAATGAGAGGGGAGGATATATATATAATCTTTTTGCAGATCATGATTGAACTAAATGTTGCCTTTAACCAAATGCAATCTTTATGCAGATCAGTATAATTTTTTTCCTATTCCCTGAGTCAAGGTTGTTTCACTTTTGTTGTATTCATTGCATTTGTTTTGACTGAATCCCAGCTTTTCAATGTTCTGTGTGTGCATTTTATGCCTCTACAATGTGTATGCTACATTAGGGAGGCTGGAGACTCATCACTGGGCCATGTCATGATTTCAAGTTTGTCATTAGTTTCAATATATGACCTTGTTAAACCTTTATCATCTCATTTATTGATGATTGCACACATTCTAGTTTCAGAGAGCTTAGACTGTTTCCCAAAAGACTTCTGAAATTTTTTTACTGAGCAGTTAGACAAATGAATCATTTTTTAGTGGTCTTATATTAAGAAATCAGTTTTTAAAACTTTATAAAGTAATTAGTTTGAAATTTGCAGACCTAGCTGGTGTATATGATAGTGTTTCAGTAAAAAATTATACTTTTTATAGTAACTGAGTAATGTATTTTCTCTGGTTGATGTTGGATGTAATATGGTATTTTTGAATGATTTCATTTATCAGGATTGCCAGATAAGTCATGGCTTACAGATGAAGCAAGTAAAGATGAAGGGAGGAGACTGCGTTACCAGATGTCCAACTTGACAGCATATGAACGGCACAAACTTCTTATAAATGAATATGTTCTTTATCATCCTGGTAGTACTGCACTTCTGCAACGAGATACGTAAGTCTTGGTCAAGGGATTTCTAATATATTTGGGAAGTCTGTTTGCTTAAATACAGTGAATATTTCTCTTCAGGGTAGGCCTGTCTTGCGAGAGGTGAGATTCTTGAATATCCCCTGGGGTTAGAAACCTCTAACCTCCTGCCTTGTGGTGAGATTTATGCCTCTCACCTCTTACCTTTTAGTAGTTGCACCCTTCACCTCTATCTGGGTTTCTTTAGTGTATCAGTTGCCTCCACTCTGCAATGTTATTCCACCAGCTGACCCTCAGGTCGCATTAGTCACATTTATAATTTTCTGGATACTTCTGTGAGTCAGATTGTCTGCCAGCCTTCCTCTTTTTTTTGGCTAGCTTGTTTTGTCCTATTAAGGATGAGTACCTTTCTGTGACTGCTTAGGATGTATTAACATTGATATTTTTTCCCCCACTTATGAATTTATTACTAATGATAACTGGTGGAAGGATGGAGTGAAAAGGATTTTCAGTGATTAGGGCTTGAGCATACAGGAGGGTGAGAGATGTGCAAGGAATAGAGTGAATAGGAATGATGTGGTATACTGGGATTGACGTGCTGTCAGTAGAATGAACCAGGGCATATGAAACATCTGGGGTACGCCATGGAAAGGCCTGTGGGTCCTGGATGAGCATAGGAAGCTGTGGTTTCAGTGCATTACACGTGACAGCTAGAGACAGTGTAAACGAATGTGTCCTTTTTGTGTGTTTTCCTGGCACTACCTTGCTGAAGCAGAGGGTAGAGGTGCTGTTTCCTGTGGGGCGAGGTAGTGCCAGGAATGAATGAAGGCAAGTAAATATGAATATGTATATGTGTATTTATGTGTTTATGTTGATGTGTATATGTATGTATATGTGCATGTATGGGCATTTATATATGTATGTATGTGTATGTGAGTAGATGGTCCATTCATCATCTGTTTCCTGGTGCTGCCTTGCTGACATGGGAAACGGCAATCAGGTATAATATATACAAGTATAATAGCTATATATATATATATATATATATAGCATTGATGGGATGGCCTTGATTAGGGCCTTAGCTGCCTGTGCTGTCTCAGCTGACAGAAAAAATAGGAACATTAGGAAGAAGAAGAAGTACTAGGTAGGAACATTAGATGGGAGCATTAGGTGAAAGTAGTAGGTTGGAACATTAGTTAGATGCATACGATAGAAATAGTAGGAACATTAGGTAGGAGCCTGTGGAAACACTGTGCTAGAGTTGCCTTCTGCCAGTGCCCTGTTAAGGGTGAAGCACCAAAGGCCAAGAAGCGGCACTGGAGTTCACCAGTTATGGAGGTTCTTTTGCCGTTGCCACCCTTTTGAGGGAGTTCCTGAAGGGAATGACATCAGAGATATAGATAGATAAATAGGGTACGATACCTTCCCAGTCTATAGCTTAGCATACATATGATATGTCTATGTCTATTATTGCAGGTCCAAGGACAAGAGAGATATTGATGTTATTCGAGAAAACCATCAGTTTTTGTGGGACAGTAAAGAGGCCCCTGACACATGGGAGAAGCAGTTAGCCAAGAGATATTTTGATAAACTCTTCAAAGAATATTGCATTTGTGACCTTTCACATTATAAAGAAAATAAGGTATGTTTCATCATTATTCCTCTAACTCATGGAAACCTGAATCTTGTTGAGAGTGATTGAAAAGTAATGTTGGTTATGTCCACTAAAGATGATGAAAAACTGATAGTCAGTATAAGTGACAACATAGCATGTCAATTTAAAGTTTGTAAAGCTGATTGATGCTTTTGTATGGAGTAAAACATCTTTTGCTGGCAGAAACTTAAGTTCTTTTACTGGTAGAAGTTTAAGTTAGCCTATATTTCACTTGCCTGGAAATAATGTTAAC
This sequence comes from Panulirus ornatus, assembly GCF_036320965.1. Lineage (NCBI taxonomy): Eukaryota > Metazoa > Arthropoda > Malacostraca > Decapoda > Palinuridae > Panulirus > Panulirus ornatus. The sequence continues at coordinate 21,110,931 of NC_092271.1, read as the reverse complement.
AGTAAAGGGATTCCTTTTCTTGTTAATGCTCTGTCTTTTGGCAAATTTTACACTCCACCCCAACCAAATGAAATGAAAGAACTGATAGTCAATGGTAATGCAGTCAAAGCATTGTAAATGCAAAGCTGATGGATGGCTTTGCAATGAGTAAAACATTGTTTTCTGGTAGTAGTTCATATTAGCATATTTCACTTGTCAAAGAATATTGTGGTAAAAGTAAAGAGACTTCTTTTCTTGTTGATATTCTTTCTTAGGCAAATTGCCCTCTGCATCCCATTTAAAAGTTTACCAGACTTTCCAAATGTCAGCACTATTTTTCATAGCTGTATCTCAGTTCCCTGCCTTTTATCATTTACCCATTTTTTTTGTACATGTTTGCTTGCTTCAGTTCCATTTTTTTGTGCACATGTGCTTGCTTCAGTTCTATCCCTTGTGCATACTTCGTAAGAGATCTGTCATGCATATTACATTTGATATATGCAAAATTAGCTGTTCACTGCTTTACGCTAAATAACAAGCAGAAATTTTGAAAATGCTTTTAGCAGTCAGTGTTAGATCTTTTAACAATGGGATTGTGGAGATATGCCATCCTGCAAAGAGTACAAAAAATGGTTTAAATGACACAGATGGGTGATTAGAAAGATCCCTATTTAGACAGAAAAGCTGGAAGTATAAAAGGCTGATTAGACATACAGACAGATGGGTATATAAACATTTGTTCATACTGACAAACCTGACTGACAGATAAGGAAATGCAAAGAAAGATACATCTGGAATCACAGAGACTGAAAACCAGACACATACAACTGGGAAAGATACATTTGAAAATATTTGAGGACTCATATAATGGCCTACATAAAAGCATACTATAATCATGTCATTAACTCTTTGTAGGTGGGTATGCGGTGGAGGATTGAACGAGAAGTACTGGAAGGCAAGGGCCAGTTTTCCTGTGGGGAAAAGAGATGTAAGGAGAAGGAAGGCTTGCGCACATGGGAGATGAACTTCAGCTATGTAGAACAAAGTGTCAAGAAGAATGCCCTTGTGAAGCTGAGTTAGTGTTATCTTTTATATGTTATTAATGTACTAGTGTAGTTAGTATAGTACATCTTTTTCTTCTGGGTTTCTGAAAACAGGATGTTTCTTGATGTAGTGCAGAAATTAAAATCATGATTGCTTTATGCAGAATTCTTTGCAAGTTCAATTGATTTACACTTCTTAATTAGGCATATATAATGTTGCTCTCAATTTTTATTCCTAATCGTGGCAATGGCATTACAATCTACTAAGCTAGAGTTATTAAAAGATATCAGTGGATTAGTTAGACCAAGTTTTACATTATTTCTCATGGATGTTTTACACCCATTCCCCTTTTGATAGAAGAGTTGACTATTAAGCAGAATTCTGGAAAGTGAAACCCTTTTTACCATTCTTTCTTTCTTTCACTCATACTTGATTGCAGTTTCCCACACTTGTAAGATAATGCAAGGGACAGATGATGAAAGGTCCACATTCACTCACATCCATTCTCTAGCTGTCATGTGTAATGCACCAGAACCACAGCTCCCTATCCTACAACCATGCCCAAAAGGACTTTCCATAATTTATCCTGCCTGCTTCACATACCTTGGTTGTTCATTGACAGCACTTTGACCCATGTACACAGCATCATTCCATTTCACTCTATCCTATACACACCTTTCACCCTCCTGTATGTTCAGGCCCCAATCACTCAAAATCATTTTCATTCTTTCCTTTCATCTCCACTTTTGTCTTTCCCTTCTCCTTGTTCCCTCCATTTCTGACACATATATCCTTATTCTCTCAATATGTCCAAACCATTTCAGTATACCCTCTTCAGCTCTCTCAACCAGTCTATTTATTACCATACTTCTCTCTTACCCTTTTACTACTTAGTCAAACAACCTCACAACACATATTGTCCTCAAACATTTCATTTCCAACACATTTATCCTCCTCTGCATGTCGTCATCTATAGCCATGCATACATATGATATTTTTGGGACTATTTTACCTCCAAACATACTCATTTTTGCCCCCTCAAATAATGATGTCTTATCCCAGACATTTTTCACTGCCCCCAGAACCTTTGCCCCATTCTTAGCATACATCCCAGTTATGTAATTGGAGATACGAAGTTATGAAAACAACTTTGGATCCCAAGTCATAATGATGACATGTAAAAAAGCAGAAAAATCTCTATTTTAAATGTATGTGATATAGATTCATTGATGTTTTCATAAGTTATCAATAGTACAAAAAAAGCAAGAAAATGATATATGAGATTATCTGGTGTGAAGTCATTAGAAAGGCATATGGCTCTTCCGTGATGGTATGTTCATATAGAATATGTGGCAGAGGATAGCTATGTTAGTCAAGAATATGTAGTTTACCATGCTGATGCAATATTTAGTCTTCATGGACAGTTGGAGAGCACATAATCCATCTTCAGTAACTCACCAAACTTTATGAAATTAATCAAAACCATGTATTTTAGGCTAAGTAAATTGCAGTAGTTTATTAGTCCAGATCAGTTAGTATTATGTGATTTGCGGCTTTGTTATATTTGCTTTTGTGAGGGTGGAGGACAAGGTTGGTAAGGCATAGTTTATGGAGCAGATGAATTGTTTGTAATGGGTGCCAAGATATTGTATTCCTTGTCCAACTCTGGCACCAGTTCGTGTTCTGAAGGCAGTTAATTTGGATGTTGCTTTGGTGTTGATGCTGTGGACAGTGACTGTTATGTATTGTATCTGATAGAATAGTTTTGTTGCATGGGAGTAATTGTTCATTCAAGATGACTGGAGTTTGCAGATAGATTCATATCTGTTAGGGTTAAAAGGGTGATTGAAGACTTCTGTTTTGGTTGGGCCATTGATCCAGTTGTGTAATGTAGTGCTGCACATTTGTTGTTGCAACTTTAGTGTCAAGTATTGTAATGTGATCTGCATAAGAGAGGACCTTCATACTGTTTTGTTTGTTAGTTTGTTTTCCATTAACAATGTCCCTGAAATGGGAACACCCTCAATGTGATTTTAACAGAACTTTTTTTTTTTATGTAACAGGACCATGACTTACAACCTTTGCTCTGTTTATACTCTTGTGCTATTCATTTCACTTGGTTGTAACACTTGTAGTTTAGAATTTCACAAGTTTCTCAAGTTTTCTTTTCATAATATAGGGGAGTGAAAGTTACAGTCTCATACAACTTCTGTAAAATTTCCACCTCTTATGCTTGCATACTGATGCCCTGTTTTTTCCTGAGGTATCGATAAATAGTTTTTTTTTTTTGTTTGTTTTTTGCCATAACGAGGATAAGATGAATGTGGAACAGTAAAATCATGTCCTGGTTGTTAGTATGAAATCAGCAAGCGAGTGATAACAGAGGACTAAAATGGGAAGCGTAGCAGGCATAAACTACTCCCATTATTTTTCCTTTTTTGAGGAAAAGGAAATTGTGAAAAAATCACAGATTTCTAAAGTTTCCAGGATTCTGATGTCTGATGATTTTTTTCATGTTGCTCTTGCATCAACGGGGAATCGATTTTGAACATCCAAATACATGGGATATCAGAATTGTTCTGGGAGGGATTTCCATGGCTTGTCATGCTTGAAATCTCATACAGGAGAATGGTACCCGTCTCATTCATAAGCACAATATGTTTTAGAGTGACGAATTAACATCAGCTTTGAGAATTTTTGAGTGTTTCACAAAGGCCTACTATGTACAGTAGCTTAGCTGCTTCACTTCTCGAATTGTTTTCTTACACTTAAGCAGTGAACACAGCTGTGTCACAGCTTTTGAAAATTACATGCCTTCTTATTTCAGGATTGTGTCATGACTGTTCATATAAAGTGAATTATCATCGAAAAAGAAAAGAGGTAACAAAAACATCATTTAAGAGCAAGCATAAAGAGATGGGCAAGATGAAGAAGTCAAGAAAGAACCGAAGTGAAACAGCCAAGGATACTCAGGAAGAGACAGTTGAAGGTGGCCTTGTTGAAAATCAGAATGAAATAGATGAGACCAAATCTGATGTTAATATATGGAAAGGTCCAGTCAAATTATGTGATGAAAAGAGTCGAGAAGAAGAGTTTGAAGAGTATTTAGAGGATCTGTTCTTATGATTTTGCTTGTGAGTTCTTAAGTCTTGTTTTTCTCACCTATGTATAGAGCTGTTTGAACTTTAGAGACTGTACTAACTCTGTATGGGCTTAATACACCTTCTTTGACCATCTTAAATCATGAGGTTGGCATATGTCCATTTATAAGGATTTGGTTATCTTGCAGTCACTTGACTAAGATTATGACATAATTGTGTAGAGGTTGCATGAAATAGCCAGCCACCATTATTCATTTACTTGCTTTTTCTGGTGCAGTGTACTATGTTTTTTCTGTGATTTGCATTGTCTTGACTTCCATTTCTGGCTTTCTGATTATTAGAAGTTTTACCATGACTTGAATCAGACATAATTTTTTTCATTTTGATAACTAGGGAGAGAACACTGGTGTCAGATTTGACGTTACAGCATTGGCTTAAACTTTGATGTTATGGTCAGCCTGTCCCAACTTTGTGTTTCACAGTATTCATTTTTATCTTAATGTGAGTAAATCTTTTGGCTTTGAATGAGCAAATATAACAAGGAAAGTTCAAAATGACCCCCATAGAATTGTCCATCTTTACATAAAGATTGTAAGTTTAGATTGAAGAATAAACAGACACATAGTAACACATGCTGATTCATTTAGGATGGGGGATGTTTTTGAAACTAGTGTGATTCCAAAGGGGTTAGTCAAAATGACACAAGTTTTTATTTAATTAATTTCAGCCCTATTAACCAGGCTGATGTCTATAAAATAGTGACTCTAACCTGCTTCGAGGATGCACCTCTTACATGCAGTCTTTGCTTCCTTCCAGTTATGTATTCTTCTATTCCGTGAAAGAGTCCACCCTTTATTCTAGCTAGTGGATCTAGTCTTTTGATCACTTTTCATAGGGGAACAGTGTCAAAGTCTTTCTGGCAGTCCTAGAACTCACACACACTACCCATCCCTCTCTTTGATATGCTGTTACCCTTTCTTTCATGGGGTTATTTGTTTTCTGGTCCTTTTAGGGAAACTTGAAGTGTATGGGCCACATGAAGGGGGAGTTACATTAAAGGTAGGGTCTAGAATGGTATTGCTCTAGTATGTACCAAAGATGCTAATTTAGATCATGGGTTATGCCAGCCCAATGACAGATGGCAAACTTGTGACTTCCTCTCTCCTGGGATCTGACTTGTTGATGTTTCGGAGAAAGTAGCTCGAAGAAATTGGACATAAGCGGAAGGGAATGTCTATATTATGAAAAGTTTGTTTTGTTCCTTGTTAACAAAGATCATCTCTTGTATTCACTGTTGGATGGGTTTATTTGGCATGATAACAGGCATCAGATACCTCAGCCATTATAGCTGAGATGCCTTGGGAAATTGGGCCACCTCAAGGAATAGAAAAAAATTGAGGTAAACCCCTTTTTCCCCTTAAAGTGGGGTTTTAAAGAGGATTTTTTTCTTGGGCACCTTTAGTTGTAGTTTCTCTCCCCCTTTCAGCAGTTCTTGGCCCACAAATCAAAATTGTCTGTAATTCCGCATTCCTTTTAGGAAGTATGGGGCAAGAACCAAAACAAAAAATAAGATAGGCTCAGCCAGTGCAAGATAATACTAGTAAACTAATCAATCCTAATTCTTCCATAGGAGTCTGTCTATCCTTTGTATGGTTAGCTCTTGTACTGACCTGCTATCTTGTTCGGTAAAAGCATGGTACATGTACCTGGAGTTCCTAGTGTACAAATGTAAATGGCAGCTGTTGAGGGTCTTGGATCTTTTACTGTGTGTTATCTTTCTGGGCAATATGGCTTGATATGATTTTTATGAAAGCTCTAATCCTCTTGACTCTGGAATCAGGAAGAGGAGTTTTTGAATTTATGTAATGCTTAGATATAAGAATATAAACTTTGAAGATATCCCTTCATGGGGAAAGGTTAATCCAAATCCATTATTCCTTACTAAAATTGGGACAGTTAAATTTGGGAATAAATGTATTCTAATACAATCCTGGAAAACCTCTCATCAGAGTGTAATGCTCTTTGTTTTGTCAAAACAAAGAATATCTTGATCTCACAGAAAATTACTTTAGTGCATTGGTTTGTTCATCCAGACACCTTCAGAGCTTTTTAGTAAGGAATACATTTCTTAGTAGATCAAGAAGTTGTTACAACTTTCATGTCTGGGGCTATTTGCTAAATTCCAAGAACCCCTCATCAGATGGGAATAACAGGAAGGGTCTTTGGCACTGAACAAATACTATACCCTATTCAAAAATGTCTGTGTGAATTTGGTTGACCTTGCTTGCATTGCTTTGGGTTTGCCACATTGAAATCATGAAGAATAAGAAGAATAAGCTTTTCTGTAACATTATTTTCTTGAATTTTCTTGTTGTTTGGCCCTCTTCATATGGATATGCTCTCAGGAGCTTATAGGCTGGTGTCCATAAGTGGGAGATGTTAGGTTTTGAAGAATGAAAAACCATATCCCTTCCATGGGCCGAGCCTTATAAACATCCAGATATAATCCCTTCCCTTTTCATAAAAGCTTATTTCTTGATTCATGAGCCACAGATATGCATGTGGTCAGTGATTCATGGTTGTGGCTAGCTGTCTCACACTTCCTTACCTCTGCATCCTGAGAGCATAGACCTAGACAGGTTCTGCCTGGTTGTGAATGAGCATCTACTTGCTTTATAGGATTCAAGATGGTTGAAGGAGGTGAATTTTCACTGATGCACCTCATTTTGGTGGGTAAAACAGTACTTTGACCCTCCTGCTGAGTAAGTGCTGTATTAAGTGCTCAAAGGTTCAGTCTTTGGTGGAGAAATGGTCTTTCATTCTTCAAAACTTACAATTTCAGCATGATGTGTATCATCATATTGTTGTATCTTATGTTAATTCATCAGATAAGTTGCTCTTGGACTCTGCTTGCAAGTGGCAAAACTGTAAGAAGTCTTTTTCAACAAAGCTGTATTATTGTATGTGGATGAAAAGAGTACAGTTTTGTCAAGGCTCTTCCCACCCCCAGAGAAGCCCACCTTACCATGTCCCCATTTGGAGTGCAATCTTGAAACCTACAACTGCACCTTGAAAGGGGTCCTTGGGTTGCACAGTGATATATTGTAACTGGAACAAATGAACAGCAGCCTCGTTTGCTCACTTCCACTCTGTGGCCATCATGTATAACATAATGAAACCATTAGTCATGTGGTTACATTTCACTTTAGACTCAAGTGGTTTGTTCAATAATGGGGTTTCTTTGTCTCCAAGCAATACCATCCAACCAGACAGATATTGGGTACATACTGATTCATAACAAAAATATATGAAAACTGCGGAGTCTGTGTTTGCATTGTCTTCTTTGTTTTATTTCATGTAAAGGCAAGTAGAAAGTAAATCTTGTACTTAAGCTTGAATCAACATGAGAAATATTCAGTAACTTATTAGGGCAGGTACCCATGACTTTTTTTAATGTAGATTATTTGGAGGGGAACCTTCTGCAGACTCATGCAGTCCATGCTGAAGATGGCTTGTGTGATATTAACAAAGTAGGAGAGTAAATAGACAGAGATTGATAAGGTAACATGAGGCATGGTAAGAATTAGCATAAGGCAGATTAGGAACTAAGGTATATTTAAATAGCTGAGCTAGTGAAACATGGCTAGAAGATTTGTAGAATATAAGAATTGTAAAGGGACCTCAGAACCAAGTGACTTAAGGATAGAAGGTACAGTTATGTTTATATGGGTTACACCCTCAAACATTCTAACTGATCAAAGGAGCAGTATCAGAGAATAGATGCAGAGTTATTGGGGTAGAAGAGCCTCTTAAACACTTGTATGGTATATGTATTGTATAAGGATGTAATCATGGAAAAGACTTGATTGGGCAATGGGACATTGATTTTATATAATGGGGAAGCTATGGAAAATGTCTTGGTTAAGTAATTAAGAGTAATTTGATAAGGGGAAATAGTTTTTCATTTAACATGTTAAAGTGCTTAGACATTGGCCAAGTCCTTCAGGACTGGACGGATACAGTGACTGCATCTCTTAAAAGGAAAGTCTTTTTGGTAGAAAATAAAAATTAAGGCATGAGGACTAACTGTACAAGGTAAGGTTTATAGTAGGGGTGTTAAGAGTGAACAGAGATAAAAATGTAAGGCAGTGATCTGGCAGGATTCATTTAATCCTTTAATAGTGGCAAACATTGGTTGATATTATTTATTACTTTTCCTGCCAAAGTTTAAGTATCCACCTGACTAATTGTACCTTTAGTCCGCTTTCCCCCATACCTCTCCAGTGGTGCACCTGAAGTTGTGTTTGTATGGTGACCCTTGCAGAAAATATTGTTTGTTAGATAACCTAAATACATAATAATTAGTGAAATGTGAAGAAATAAGTGATTAGGGATTGCACAAGAAGGATGGGTTGGTATCCTTGCTGAATTTGTGCTTATGAAAGTAAGTACATGACATCACACTAACTTTAATTTTCCCATGTAATCCTGGGGTAATGGAGGTCTTTGGTAAGAGATGACAAGTGAAGACAGTATATTTACAAAGAAACATTACTTCCAGTATTCTATCCATAATGGGCTAGTCTCTTCACATTTATATGTAGTGTGAAAGGTGTATATAAATTTTTTTAATATAAACTGTATTACATGGTATGAGGATATATGAAATTGAAAGACAGGCAAATATATTTTCATTTATCAGTGAGCAGATCCATAACAGTAAAAAAAGTATGGTGTAGATAAATCAAGGAATTTTATATCCCTTTTTCTTAATCTTTTTTTCTTCTATTCCGTCAGCTGTTGCCAACTTTCAGTGTGTGCCTTTGTGTGGTTAAAGGGATCAAGGCAACATTAAAACTAGTTCTGAAAATACTAAAGGCATATTGCCAAACAATTTGAATATCACATTACAAACAAGAGTTATAATGGCAAGCCACTTTTATTTTAAGAAGAAATTTCTCAAAAATTATTGGAAATATTAAATGACATTTTCTGTAACAGTTAACTTTGAAATAATAAATACTCTTACTATAATATCATAGAAAAATATTAATCTTTTGGGCAATATAACCAGATTTTATACATTTAGTATACAAAGGGGTATTTGACATATGACAGGCAAGTATGAAGTAGATGTAATGCTGTATACAAAACTTGTTTTGTAACTAAACAATGATCATGTAAATATCACAAAACATAATATGACATGGCTTATGAAGGCCACCTACCATTGTAGGAAAAGACCAAAAGGAGTGGTTATAATTTCATACAAAAATGCATTTACTTTATCCTATGGGCTTGTAGGTGACCATATTTCTCTCTATATCCAACGCCTGATTTCTTTGGGAACTCTGATCAAGGGGATGGCCATGTCAGGAGAGTCTCTATTTATTCATGTCCGTACATGCGTCCCTCACGTACACCTTTCCATGTGTTCTTCCCCCATATTTTACCCTTCAGTACTCTTCCATTATGTTTCCCTATGTCACATGCAGTCTTTCTCTCACACCAACCCCTTTAATCGTACCTTCATACACTCTCCTTTTAAACTCCATTTCTTGCATTCTTCCCACACGCCCAAACCAACTCAAATTATTACATTTCTTATAGAGAAAATACTGTACTCACAACAACATTCTTTTAATAGATGTGCTTTGTCATTTTTGAGATAATCAGAAGATATACCTTTTAAGTTTCAAGTTTCACTGAATTAACAGAATAGAGACTTACTTTGTTATTGGCATAGTAGTATGTAAACTTTAGTGTAATGACCCTTTTACAAATGATATCCCATAACTATATTCCCAACAGTTTAGGTGCAATAATTTTTGATGATTATGAAATTTAGGCTATAGCAGACAGTATTTGAACTAATGATATTACCTTCAACATTTTCAACTTTTTCTAGTATAATGATAATTTAACAACCCATAACCCAGCACTCTTTCCTTTTTTACAACAATCATGGCAAGGAAAAACATGCCCAATCATGGTCAGCTTGGGTGAAAAGAAAATATGGTACAAGAAAAATTGAAAGATTCTTCAACAGCTCCTCAGATGTTTGAAGATGTGACTACGTGACTCTCAAAGGTTATATGAATAAGAAAGATGAAAAAAAAGAGGATTCCACAGCTTTGTTGTTCCTTGTGTAGCCAGTCTTCACACAAGCTATGAGAGGTAGCAGCCAGACACATGCCAGGGGCCCTCTCCTTCCTTAATGGACACACATATGTATTGCTCAAGAGTGCAGTGGCAGAAATAATATCTGCAGAACAGGAAGAGGACAGCAACATCACAGTGGGCAATAAAGGGATGGTAGGAGAGATGATGCCAGGAGAATTAATGAGATAAAAAGCTTTTGTATGTATATGTGTGTGTGTGGACATGTATGTATATGTATGTGTATGTGGGTGGGTTGGGCCATTCTTTCGTCTGTTTCCTTGCACTACCTCGGGAGACAGCAACAAAGTATAATAATAAGAAAGAAAGCTTTTGATTCTACTTTGGCTAACAGAGATGAATGAAGTATCTTCAAATGTAGGTGAGCAGTACTCCATACAGGGGTGAATAAAGCCCCTGCAGCTATGAAATGCTACTCCTAGGAAAATTATGGCACCGATACAGTAACTACCCCAGCTTTTTGGAAGCAGGCTTTGTCGATTATGTAGGTTTTTAGATCAGTAAAGGATACGGTAATTTCCAGCTTGTTTTGCCCATCAAGTTTATGTTACTTTGGGGATAAGCTATGGTGTTTTGAACAGAGGAAGAACAAGAGACATTTAGAATGCACTGCAGATACAAATTATATTTTTGCACCATGAAATTTAACCAAATTACTGCTTCCCCATTCCAAGATGCTGCTCAGGTCTGAACTGAGTTGATGCATTCACTGCAAGAAAAAGAATAAAATATCACAGTGAGGAAGGAAAAAGTACCAATTTCATGTGTGAAGTGGATGCATCAGTGTAAGAGTGAATGGTTAAAAGCTGAAAGCATTTATGGAGAAAAGAGAACGAGAGAGTAGATAACAGATCAGAACCCAGAAGAACACCAATGCTGTCAGGAAAAGAGAGAGAAGCCACTCTATTAGCAAATACTGCAATGGATCAATGAAAGAGGAAGCTATGCATTAAGGAACAAAGAGAAACAAAAAAGTCAAAGGAAGGAAGCTAAGACTTGTGCCACCTCATCAAATGCTTTAGAGATGTCAAAAGTCATACAAGAGTCACCAATATCCTGAAGGGAAGGGGAATAGAGTATTGTCAAACAGGAGAGAAGATCACCAGATCTTATATTCTTAAAGCCATACTGGTGATGAGAATGAAGGAATTGTGATTTAGTGCTTGAGAGAGTAAGAGTTCAAGAACACTTAAAAGACTTTGGAGGTAACAGAAATGGAAGCAACAGGGAACAAGTTGAAAGGACTAGCATTGGCTGCACCTAGGCATGTTTCCAAGTAGAAAGAGCTGAAGTTTTTATAAAGAAACAAATTGGCTAGTAGGATCAGAGCTAGCTCAGAGGCACATTCCCCTTAAACTAAAGAGTTGTGCCATCTGGGCCATACACTTTGCTCACTTGAAGCTGGGAAAGTACTTGGAAGACCAAATGTGGACAATATAGGGGAGGGCAAAAGTTCTCGTTAATCTGCTGAAACAGTACGCACAACATAATTTCATAAAAATGCAACAAAAATCCTACTGTATCCAGTAAGAACATAAAGACCTACAAAGAAGTAGAGCAAAATATTTTGAATATGATTTTTTCATATGACAGGCACATCCCCAATGTAGAGTTACATGAAAGTAGGAGGAGAATCAACCCAAGCAAATTAAAACCAATCTTCATCACAGTTTGAATAGCTTTAAGGAAATAAAGCCTTGCATAGTCTCATCTTCAATGTAGAGTTACATGAAAGTAGGAGGAGAATCAACCCCAAGCAAATTAAAACAAATCTTCATTACTGTTTGAATAGCTTTGAGGAGGTAAAGCCTTGCATACATAAGTGGCATCAAGTGTGGTAATGGTTCTGACACAAGCACTTTATAACGACTGTAGTACTCGCTAAACCGATGGGAGAGAGAGTGCAAAAACTGTGCAACAGCTGCAGTCTTGAGTTTTCGAGATCCATCTAACATAGCCACAGCCATTTCTTCAGGAATCTCTGGCCATCGAAGAATGTATAACCAAACTAATGCCCACTCCTCCTGTAAGAAAACTGTCTTGGTAAAACTAAACATTACTTTGTAAAACTTTCTGAAAGAAATACAAGCTTTCACCAACCTCAAATATATTCTTCCTTCTGCTTTGCATTCACCTCTGAAATCTCAGAATTCTTATCTTTTGTAAAATCTAATGAATTACAACAACAGTTTACTGATCTCTCTATACACTTAGCTGTAAACTAATATAAAGTTTTAAGAAGAATTTTCTCAAGTGTCCAAAGCACCTTGACACTTGTCCATAACTCACCTAAACATCCGATATATGCCCTTTAGTATGTTTCTAGGCCTTATCTTTTGAAAAGCAGTTTCATAAATGTAAAGAAAGCTTTTCTACTCACATCAGAGGGAAAACTCGTTAGGTACCTTAGATAACATTCAAATATCCATTATCTAGTTTCCTAATCTTGAGACAGTTTTCTTACAATAAGTGTTTGACTCTACTGCCAGGATGTGATAAGTTCATTTCCCAAATAATTGCAAAATTGGAGTATAAAAATGAATATGATCTGAGTAGTTATAGCTGGTCTAAACACGATATCAATTATTAAACAAGTAAAGTTCTTTGGAATTATTTTTCCTTTTGAGGAACTAAAGGGGTTAGAATAACTGACTACATAAATCATTCTCAGTAGGTTTACTGTACAGTGAATAGCAGGAGGGGAGGGTCGCTCTAGTTAGATATGACCTATCTGGCTATGACCTATCTGGCTATCCACCAGAACCCTATCACAGCAATATCAAAGATGGTATACTGGGTAGGAACTTCTGGAAACATTGGTCTAAAGTTGCCCTCTGCCAGTGGCCTGTTAAGGGTGAGGCACTAAATGCTAAGAAGAGGCACCAGATTTCATCAATTATGGAGAGACTTTTGCCATGGACACCCTACTGAGGGAGCTCCCGATTGTGGCCTGTATTCGCCTGTTCCTGGCACTACCTTCCTAAAATAGGATATGGCGATGAAGTATAAAGAACATAATGATAATAACTATGGCACATACTAAAAAGAATAAATTTATTATGTAGTCAACTACACCAGAAGAGTAATGCTTGCTTTTGTTGTGCTACTGACTCTGGAAGCTGACTGAATAATATATGAAAATGCTTATCACAGGCATTGCCTTCTTTCTTTAGACTAACGCTGAATTACTCAGCTTAAATGGTATCTTTTACTGCCATCCCTGGATTGTCCTTCAATTAAGATCTTCCATGACATGAATATTAGCTATGTGGGCAATAAATGAAGTTCACTCGTTCGGCCTTGATGCTCTCTATTTATGTCTTCAAATGACCAAAACTGAATATTGTAAGTGATTTTATACCTGTGCCAGGCTAAAGTCTAATCTTAACTTTTATGCTGGAAAGCTTCCCACATTCTCAAAACTCATGGTTAACATTTCTTAACTTCTGCTGAAGGAAATTCTCAGGCAAGTGAGAATGCTGGTAATGGCTGTAATCGGAACATAAATTATAATTCTGCATTTCCACTTTCTCACTCAAAACATGTATGGCAGACCGGCTTACTTCATTAAAAACAAATGTATTTTGGAACAATGAAGGCTTGAACCTCAACTAAAAGTGCCTTCGTAAACTATGTGCATTTAAATTGTTGGACTTAACAGCTAATAGAGACTAGTGGTCATTAAGCTGTAACCCATACTAGGCATCAAATGTATAAAGCCCATACCTTTATCGTAACAATTTGCAAATGTTATAATTTTAGTGGACTGTATGATCTGATTTTAATGCCAAAACAGGCTATTCTTACAGCTGCTCATTTGGCTGACTTTGAGCTGCTGCTTTTGCTGACTGACTGGCAGCTCATGCTGTCTAAAAGTTTGTTATAAACCTAGTATTCTAAAGAATCACATGAACTTCTTTCACCTCTTTAACCACAGAGAACTCCATATAGATATAATATGAGTAATGGAGAGGATAAACCTGAGTGTGTGCGGCAAGGAGGCTTGAATTACTAGTGATATCATCTTTGTAGCAACTTTGCTAACTAAATGCTTGATATCCTCCTAAATCCAGATAATCTGAATACTAGATCCTCCAGAACCTGGACATCATGAAAACTAGCTGATGTTTGGGTTCTGGATAAAAAATGCCATTCAGGGATTGCAAATATTTTGCTCTGATGGGTGTCAAAACAGAATATTATCTAATATCTAAGGTCAAGATACTATGTGGGTGATGTAACCTTTTATTGAAAATCTGTTTACAAACCCAACATAGAAATACGAAAAGGACACACACTATGTGGTGTGAGATTTTGCATGCAAAACGCAGAATACATTCCATATCTGACAGTTCCACATGCCAGTATGGTCATGTTTGGGAGAATATACTTATGGTTGAAGGGTGGTCAGTTCAATCTACTGTCCCCACAGCTTTCTTTGTGACGTGCGAAATTAAATATTTTTATGACTTACCTCATGGTTAAGAAGAGAGAAATCCACATCATCTGGTGGAGGGAGTGGCAGGACATCTCCTCTGGCTACATATTCTTCAAATGTCTCAAAAATCATGCTGAGACGGGCATAGTTGTACAAGACAAAGGCCCATTCTGTAAAGGAAGTGTAAGAGACTAGATAGACAAGTATAAAGAAAATGAATGATATCAAAATATCAGAATAGCTGTATTCTTAAATACACAGAGCTCAAGAAAGGCACAAAGCTTTAAAACATAATTCATGAACACAATTATACACCAAAATTCATAGCTCCAGAGGGCTCTTAGGAAGCATTATTTCTGTTAAACAAAGATATCTTTAAAATAGAGAATAAATACAGGGGTATGGTTCATCCAAACCATAGATGATGATTAACTGATATTTCAGATATCCAATAAGGAACCACATAAGACTGGTTAACTGAGGGATACTGCAGAGAACACAAATGTTATGACAGATAAGTACATCCTAAGTAAGGCTCGGGCAGAAAGCATATTCTTCAAATACTGGTGATGCAAGTACTTCAGATACCATGTACTTTAGATACTGGTGGATCAAGTAAGGAGCTTTTTTTCTTATTTGATTCTGTTTAAATAACTCTTTTTCCCATTCTTAAGCCATAGTCTTGAAATATAAATGAATGCTTGGGAATATGTATGATTTTTTTCAATTGGATTATTCACCATCAACTCTTGGTGTAATATTGGCTGAGAGTAAACTTGATTAATTCAAAAACTTTTGATTTTGCTAACTTTCCTCTCGACTGAACATGGAGAAGAGAATGATCTAGCACAAAAATCAAGTGCCAACTGGTGGACCATCCACTGAATCCACCGTGGTAACCACAGTTTGAAACACAAGGTGGACACTAAGTTCATGCTTGACCATTCTCTAAACACTTTATTCTTTGTTTATCAGTTCATGATATTAATTAATGCACCATAATGCCAACAGAGGTACAGCACAAGCCCAAATATATTGCAAGTTGACTTGGTCAACCCTGCAACTTAGCCAAAATCTTATGTTAGCGTTTTGACTCAAACTCATGTTACACTGTGAAAATAAATAAATCGCTCCATCACAATGAGATACTGCAAGCAATATACATGTGGAAATGGATATCTACATGGAAGGAAATTTGAAGTAAGAGAGGATATAAAACAAGTACAGCCAAAACCTTTAGCTTAAGAGTTACACACAAATTACTTGCCTATTGTACCACTGCTTCTCTTGATAATGCTGAAAGTGCCCAAAGGAGAATCATCACTCTGATCAAGAGAAACTAGCATCATCTTGAATAGATAAAAGGCAAACATAGCAGTATATGAGTAACTGACAAAACAAGCCTTCTTTCATAATAAATACATAGGAATACTATTTATACCTTTAGTATTTTGAGTAGAGCCATTTACTTCAATTTTTGCAGAATTTGAGTGTGAAACAGAGAGTATTTGAAGCGTCATGCATTGCCTTGCCTGCGCTTCCAAAAATTTGCTCCACTCAGGGCTGCTCACATCACCATGTTTTATCTGAGCTGCACACTTCAGTTCTGCCACTAGAATCCTGCATAAAAATATGAAGGGAAAAACAGTAGTGTAAAAAATATTGTTAAATCCACCTGAATGTAAAGATGTATCAATATTAACATTCAACTAACAAAAACTCTATTCTATGTCTTCATGGAGATAAACAGATATGAGTTTTAATAAGCTCATTTCTCTGATGAAAGAGGAAAGTTACTTCAAAGAATACCAAGAATACCCAGTCTCTAGTTGTCATGTATAATGCACCGAAACCACAGCTCCCTTTCCACATCCAGGCCCCACAAAACTTTCCATGGTTTACCCCAGATGCTTCACATGCCCTGGTTCAATCCACTGACAGCGAGTCAACCCCTGTATACCACATTGTTCCAATTCACTCTATTCCTTGCATGCCTTTCACCCTCCTGCACGTTCAGGCCCCGATCACTCAGAATCTTTTTCCCTCCATCTTTTCACCTCCAATTTGGTCTCCCACTTCTCCTCATTCCCTCCACCTCTGACACATATATCCTCTTTGTCAATCTTTCCTCACTCATTCTCTCCATGTGACCAAACCATTTCAAAACACCCTCTTCTTCTCTCTCAGTCACTATTTTTATTACCACACATCTCTCTTACCCTTTCATTACTTACTCGATCAAACAACCTCACACTACATATTGTCCTCAAACATCTCATTTCCAGCACATCCACCCTCCTCTGCACAACTCTATCTATAGCCCATGCCTCACAACCATATAACACTGTTGGAACCACTATTTCTTCAAACATACCCATTTTTGCTCTCCAAGATAACATTCTCGCCTTCCACACATTTTTCAACTCTCCCAGAACTTTTGCCCCCTCCCCCACCCTATGATTCACTTCCACTTCCATGGTTCCATCCGCTGCCAAATTCACTCCCAGATATCTAAAACACTTCACTTCCTCCAGATTTTCTCCATTCAAACTTGCCTCCCTATTGACTTGTCCCTCAACCTTACTGTACCTAATAACCTTGCTCTTATTCACATTTACTCTCAGCTTTCTTCTTTCACACACTTTACCAAACTCAGTCACCAGCTTCTGCAGTTTCTCACCCAAATCAGCCACCAGCGCTGTATCATCAGCAAACAACAACTGACTCACTTCCCGAGCTCTCTCATCCACAACAGACTGCATACTTGCCCCTCTGTCCAAAACTCTTGCATTCACCTCCCTAACAACCCCATCCATAAACAAATTAAACAACCACGGAGATATCACTCACCCCTGCAGCAAACCAACATTCACTGAGAACCAATCACTTTTCTCTCTTCGTACTCGTACACATGCCTTACATCCTCGATAAAAACTTTTCACTGCTTCTTACAACTTGCCTCCCACACCATGTATTCTTAATACCTTCCACAGAGCATCCCTATTAACTCTATCATATGCCTTCTCCAGATCCATAAATGCTACATACAAATCCATTTGCTTTTCTAAGTATTTATCACATGCATTCTTCAAAGCAAACACCCGATCCACACATCCTCTACCACTAATAAAAAAAATCACAAAATTAGAACATACTTGCAATAATCTTCTTCAGAACCATTCCATGGTTTTCCACTCTTCAAATCAACTATAGGTTTGATTTGTAAGCTTCTTGAAATGTTCTCTCTACCTGGTGAACCTTCGGTTATCAAAAGATGAATAGATGGACCATCTTCATCTTTACAGCAGTATGTTGGTGATAATTTTCCTTTTTTAATTGCAGCATTTGATTCTTCTTGTCTATCATCACTGTTTACAACCCCCTTTTGCAGCCCCTTCTCATTGTCTGTGTTCAAAAGTTCTGGTTTTACACTGCTTTGAACTGTTCTTACATCATCAGCATCATTTAATTTCCCTGAAATGATATCATCACTGATTTCTCCTTGAACACCTATATCAGCATTACCAATGCTTGCATCTAATGAGCACTGTTTAGGAATACTGCTTCCAGGCCCAATATCACCATCTATGTAGAACAGGTCTTCAAGTAATCCCTTGTCATTTTCTTGATGCATCTCCAGTTCCTCTTTATTCACAAAATGAAAATCATCAGCAATTTCCTTCTCTTGCTCCTGAGGTTGTACCTCTGGCAAAGAATAATACTTTTCTTCTGATTCTAATTCTTCACCACTTTCACTGCTTGGGAATAACTCATTGGCAAACTCCCTTCCCATCCAAGTGTGCAAAGGTAGTGAAGAACATATTGCCTCTGAATGCAGCTCTTGATTTTCAAATTCAGCTTTGTCAACTGAGCCTTTCTTCACATAAGGTGATCTCAATGGAAATGAAGATGATGCCACTGTTTGAAAGTCATTTAATAAGAAGGCGTGAAATTTCTTACATGCTTCCTTCTTTTGATTATTGTTAAGCTGAAGGAAGTCTTCAAAACTCTCAATAAAACCTTTCATTTCACTTTCCTTTTCCAATGGGTTATGTTTTTCAAAATATGATGAAGTGACTTTCTTTATTAACTGCACATCTTCATAATTCATAGTATCCTCCTCAACTATTCCTTGTTTTTCAGGTGGTGAGAGGGCCCAAGAACAAGATGGTTTACATGTTTCTGAAGGGTACAGAGTTGCTCCAAATATATCAGTAGTATTTGAGTGACTCTTTTCAATTGTTGCTTTTCTTGACTTTTTATCTATTCCTTTCTCTGACCAAAGTTCTTCATGGTCCACAGTGATTAATTCCTCTGATGATCTATTCTCTGATTCATGTACTTGTGAATTTGATTCATTTTCCCTACTTTCTTGCGACTGTGACGATCTACTCTCTGATTCATGTACTTGAGGATTTGATTCATTTTCCCTACTTTTTTGCAACTTTGACGATCTATTCTCTGATTTATGTACTTGTGGACCTGATTCATTTTCACTGTCTTGCAACTTCACCTCCCCACCAGAAAATTTTGCCACTCTCAGCATATAATTGATAAGTTTCAATGTACGCAATTCAGCTATGGACTCCTGGTGACACTCAGGGACTTTGTAGACGAGCAACACTCCAGCCTGTTGCAGATGAAAACACAGAGTAGTTATTACTGGAATTTCTTTCAAGACAATGAATATCAAATAAACCTAGCTGATACAGACAGTTGCTAAACTTAATTGCAAGCTCAAATGATCCATCTACAACATTCACTTTTGTGCTCATTAATTAATATGTTCATATCCATTATGCATATAGTAATATCCTATTACATAGGAGGGTGGCTTGTGAAAAAGCTTCTTACAGTGTAATAAAATCAAATTTCTGCAGATTCCTCCTTTCTCATACCTTAGCTCCAATTCATTTTCAGTCTAATTGGTACCTGGTCATTGCTGGACATATTATTTTTCCTTAATGCTAGGTGCACTAGAAAAAATATTTAAAAATCTAAATTACTGTGCATTGAGTAACTTTCTCATAGGATATCAAACCAGTTTCTTAAGCTATTCTCTTATACTAACTATTACAATTGTATACTTCTCTAGAAATATTCTGTCATGCTAAGTATATGCTAAACATGACAATACTTGTAATCTGAATATGAATCATCTAAAAGGATAATTCTCCTTACCTTTCTGAGCAATTTTGAGACTCCATATTCCAACCCAGCAAGTGTCAGTTTCTTGATTGTGTTTTGTATTATTTTCACTCTATCAAATCTTATGCGCAATAAATCATTATCCACCCATACTTGTGAGATGAATGAGTCAGTTGCTAACATAGCTAACTCTATTGCCTGGAAAAAAGAAGGCTGTGATGAATGTAGCACTGATGTGTATTACAAGAAGATGAAATGAGGAGGAAGTAAAGGTGTGTGTGATAGCAATGTGAAGCTAAGAAAACGAAAAAAATCATTAAGAAAATATGTGAGGTTTCTGTAAAAGATTTTGGTAAATGAAAATAAGGACATAATTAAAGGAGAAGTAAAAGAAGTGTAATAAAAGTGAGAAGTTGATAAGCGAAGAAATGGAAAAATAAGATGAAGATTTTACAATAAAGTTGAGTGCCACATAAATCATTAGTAGCCTACTACCAGAGCTGGAAAAAATTACACATCTCAATCACCCATTAGCCGTCATGTAAAGTACCAGTCATGTAAAGTACACATACAATATGTCAATTTGGTGTTACCATGCATACATGACAACTATTCTCGTATGTTTATATTTTTTGTGACTAGAAAATTTCTTGTTTATTTATTATAGTAGGTAAAGTTCGGCCTTTGTAAATAATATGTAAATATCAGTGGTATGAGTGTTGTGTGCATAGCATAGTGTGATATCACATCAGAAAAGGAACCATGAGTTTGTACTTTTCTTAAGAGTATACTGTGTGAACTCATGCCTGGAAAAAGAAAAGAAGTTATCATGAAGATACACAGCATCAATGCAGCCAGTCTGGTTTCTCCCTGTCAGCTCAACACTTAGTCTTCTGATATAAAAGTATGTATACTAATTTTAGGAGTATTTCTTTAAAAAATATATTACACATACACACATAGGGAAAAAAAGACAGATTTATTTTACACAACGGACGAGAGCCACCTAATAGAAAATACACGTTTTGAAGTCATGCTCCTTTACATATAAAAATCTGTAGGTTCTCTAGTCAGCATTGGATCTGAAACAGGTGGAGCTTCTAACTGTTTTAGCTTGAACTATTCATACAGTGTGGTTTTAGCTGCTCTAATTTAAGTTTTGCTATTCTTTTGTTTAGAAAAGGCAATCTTCAAATCCAATCCAGCAAAAATACTTAAACAGCAATTCTTTCTGGTGAAATACTCTTAATTATCTGCTCAGAGTTCTCTTCATTATATTCCATTAGGTTCTCTTTAGCTCCTTTGTCCACAAATAATCAGGTCTCTATAATTTTCCTTAATATTCTTCAAAACACACTGTTTTACAAGTTTCATCAGTCTTCTTCAACACAAACTGTTTTACTTACTTTCATTTCATCATCAAAACACCTGATTATGCTCTTTACTACATCCCCATTTGTGTCTGATATTGTACTCCTTTCCCCATACTGCAAAGCTTTACAACTCATTACCCCCTCATTTCTTTTCCAGCAGATATGAAATGCCCCTTTTTAAAAGGCTTATTTTCTATTTCTTCCAAAACTCTTACAATATTTTTAATCTTTGCTTTTTATTTTTCCAACTCTAACCACTCTTCATACCCAACTTGATGCCTATCCTCATTGTAGACTTTCATTTATAAATGAAGCCACAAACTTAGAATAAACATTTTATAAGATTTTAAGTGGATGAGTGCATTTCGACGATCAAGGTACAAAATCAAACAATCAACACTGTCAGCAGAATTTTTATCACAAAATTTTTACTCACTTTGAGATTCTCGTCCGAGGGGTCTTCCATGAAACGTCCTAAGTTACTTTTTGGACCTGTCATTTCCTTTAGTTTTGGAGACTTCATAGGGAGGACAATGTCACCTTCAAGTAAACGCTCTAAATTTCCTGAAATTGATTTTAAAAGTATGTGTCACAAATGATTTATTCAATAGGATAATAAAGATGAAATAAAGACAGAAGTAAAAGGGATTTAAGATAAGGCTTTGTTACCTATCAACGAATTAGATATCTGGGAGT
Source organism: Panulirus ornatus (assembly GCF_036320965.1). Lineage (NCBI taxonomy): Eukaryota > Metazoa > Arthropoda > Malacostraca > Decapoda > Palinuridae > Panulirus > Panulirus ornatus. The sequence continues at coordinate 21,088,972 of NC_092271.1, read as the reverse complement.
AGACTAAGCTGTGAATGGAACCACGGAAGCAGAAGTGAGTCACAGGGTGGGGGAAGAGGTGAAGGTTCTGGGAGCATTGAAGAATGTGTGGAAGGTGAGAACATTATCTCAGAGCAAAAATGGGTATGTTTAAAGGAATAGTAGTTCCAACAATGTTATGTGGTTGCAATGCACAGGCTATAGATAGGGTTGTACAGAGGAGGGTGGATGTGTTGGAAATAAAATGGTTGTGGACAATATGTGGTGTGAGGTGGTTTTATCTAGTAAGTAATGAAATGGTAAGAGAGATGTGTGGTAATAAAAAGAGTGTGGGTGAGAGAGTAGGAGAGAGTGTGCTGAAATGGTTTGGATACATGGAGAGAATGAGTGATGAAAGATTGACAAAGAGGGTATATGTGTCAGAGGTGGAGGGAACAAGGAGAAGCAGGAGACCAAATTGGAGGTGGAAGGATGGAGTGAAAAAGATTTTGAGCGATGAGGGCCTGAACATACAGGAGGGTGAAAAGCGTGCAAGGAATAGAGTGAATTGGAATGATGTGGTATACTGGGGTCAATGTGCTGTCAATGGACTGAACCTGGGCATGTGAAGCGTCTGGGGTAAACCATGGAAAGGTCTGCGGGGCCTGGATGTGGAAAGGGAGCTGTGGTTTCGGGCATTATTACATGACAGCGAGAGACTGAGTGTATGTGTATATATTTGTGCATGTATGGGCATTTATGTTTATATATGTGTACATGAGTGGATGGGCCATTCTCCATCTGTTTCCTGGTGCTACCTCGCTGATGTGGGAAATGGTGATCAAGTATAATAAATAAATAACAAATGATACAGCTCATTCTATACAACACATATCTCTAGCCTCACTGTATATTCAGGTGCAGATACCCCAAAGCATCCTTCATTCCATCCTGCCATCTTCCTCTTCTGCCTGTTCCCCTTGCTCCCTCAATTTCTGACACACAGATCCTCTTTGTCTGTCTTTCTTCATTTATCCTTATCCTGGTACAATAACTCAGCTTTTAATTCAAAATAACATATATGAAATTCTACTGCCAGGAAAGAGATAGGACACTTTCTAGACTTTGCTAAAGCATCAAACACAGTAAACTATAGTTTTATTAAAGAAAGTACAAAAATAAAATATAAAAGGAAAACTAGGAAACTACTTACTCTAAAATTATTCAAATATTTTTTGTCTTCTCATTTCTCCCTCCCTTTAACTCTTTTCATCTTTCAATTATGGCCTATTTTGAAGATAATTTTTATTTATAACTGAAGACTCCAGAATAAAAAAAAAATCTTTCCAGCCCCCAGTTCCTACTCCCTTTGAGTCACCATCTACGACACGTAGGGCAGTATTCTTTCTCCTCTATCCCTAGGGATGCTATTATTATTATTATTATCATGAATGTCGGTTTGTGGCAAGGGTGCATGAAGTCTCCAAAGTTGTTTGATTTGTTTATGGATGGGGTGGCTAGGGAGATGAATGCAAGAGTTTTGGAGAGAGGAGCAAGTATGCAGTCTGTTGTGGATGAGAGGGCTTGGGAAGTGAGTCAGTTTTTGTTTGCTGATGATACAGCACTGATGGCTGATTATGATGAGAAACTGCAGAAGCTGGTGACTGAGTTTGGTAAAGTGTGTGAAAGAAGAAAGCTGAGAGTAAATGTGAATAAGAGCAAGGTTATTAGGTACAGTAGGGTTGGGGAACAAGTAAATAGAGAGGTAAGTTTGGTTGGAGAAAAACTGGAGGAAGTGAAGTGTTTTAGATATCTGGGAGTGGATTTGGCAGCGAATGGAACCATGGAAGCGGAAGTGAGTCACAGGGTGGGGGAGGGGGCGAAGGTTCTGGGAGCATTGAAGAATGTGTGGAAGGCAAGAACGTTATCTTGGAGAGCAAAAATGGTTATGTTTGAAGGAATAGTGGTTCCAACAATGTTATATGGTTGCGAGGCTTAGGCTATAAATAGGGTTGTGCGGAGAGGGGTGTATGTGTTGGAAATGAGATGATTGAGAACAATATGTGGTGTGAGGTGGTTTAATCGAGTAAGTAATGAAAGGGTAAGAGAGATGTGTGGTAATAAAAAGAGTGTGGTTGAGAGAGCAGAAGAGGGTGTATAGAAATGGTTTGGTCACATGGAGAGAATGAGTGAGGAAAGATTGACAAAGAGGATATATATGTCACAGGTGGAGGGAATGAGAAGTGTGGGACCAAACTGGAGGTGGAAGGATGGAGTGAAAAAGATTTTGAGCGATTGGGGCCTGAACATGCAGAAGGGTGAAAGGTGTGCAAGGAACAGAGTAAATTGGAATGATGTGGTATACCGGGGTCGACGTGCTGTCATTGGATTGAACCAGGGCATGTGATGTGTCTGGGGCAAACCATGGAAAGTTGTGTGGGGCCTGGATGTGGAAAGGGAGCTGTGGTTTCGGGCATTATTGCGTGGCAGCTAGAGACTGAGTGTGAACGAATGGGGCCTTTGTTGTCTTTTCCTAGTGCTACCTCGCACACATGAGGGGGGAGGGGGAAGGTATTCCATGTGTGGCAAGGTGGCGATAGGAGTGAATGGGGGCAGACAGTGTGAATTGTGTGCATGGGTATATATGTATGTGTCTGTGTATGTATATATATGTGTACATTGAGATGTATAGGTATGTATATTTGCGTGTGTGGACGTGTGTGTGTATACATTGTGTATGGGGGTGGGTTGAGCCATTTCTTTCGTCTGTTTCCTTGCGCTACCTCGCAAACGCGGGAGACAGCGACAAAGCAAAATAAAATAAAAATAAAATATATATATATATATATATATATATATATATATATATATATATATATATATATATATATATATATATATATTATACTTTGTCGCTGTCTCCTACATTAGCAATGTAGCGCAAGGAAACAGATGAAAGAATGGCCCAACCCACCCACATACACATGTATATACATACACGTCCACACACAGCACATATACATACCTATACATCTCAACGTATACATATATATTCATTCAGAGACATATACATAAATACATGTGTACATAATTCATGCTATCTGCCCTTATATATATATATATATATATATATATATATATATATATATATATATATATATATATATATATATATATATATTTTATTTATTATACTTTGTCGCTGTACATATACATGTACATATTTTATCCCTGGGGATAGGGGAGAAAGAATACTTCCCATGTATTCCCCGCATGTCGTAGAAGGCCACTAAAAGGGAAGGAAGCGGGGGGCTGAAATCCTCCCCTCTCGTTTTTGGTTTTCCTAATGAAGGAACAGAGGAGGGGGCCATGTGAGGATATGCCCTCAAAGGCTCGGTCCTCTGTTCTTGCGCTACCTTGCTGATGGGGGAAATGGCGAATAGTATGAAAAAAAAACAAAAAAACATGTACATATTCATACTTGCTTGCCTTCATCCATTCCTGCCACCACTCTGTCCCACAGGAAACAGCATTGCCACCCCTGCATCAGCGAGGTAGTGCCAGGAAAACAGACAAAAAAAGACACATTCATTCACTCTCAGTCTCTAGCTGTCATGTGTAATGCACTGAAACCACAGTTCCCTATCCTCATCCAAGCCCCACAGACCTTTTCGTGGTTTACCCGAGACATTTAACATGTCTTAGTTCTGTCCGTTGACAGCACATCAACCTCAGTATACCACATTGTTCCAATTCACTCTATTCTTTGAACTGGAACAATGTTGTATACCAGGGTCAACGTGCTGTCAATGGTCAATATTGAACCAGGGCATGTGAAACGTCTAGGGTAAACCATGGAAAGGTCTGCGGGGCCTGGATGTGGATATATTGTTAAAAAAAGAACTATGCAGTATGATTCAATCTTTACCTCTTTTGGCAACATCCATAAAAGTCTCAATCTGGGCCTGAGTAGGGTTCTTATTATTCACGCTCTTGAGAAAGTGCTCCATCAATAAGTATATAATATTATGGTCCATGATGAAAAGTCCTGGAAATATATATAAAAAGTTTATTTTAATATTTTTCAGATAGTACATCATTAGTAAACAATGCATACTCTATAATTTAGTCATTATTAGGAAATCAGAATTTGGACCTCCCAACCCTCACTGTTTCCAGTGAGGGAAAGTATTGGCCTTTCCCACCCTTCAGTATTCAATGAATCATAGTAATGGCACTTAATCATTACAGGCTCGTCTCTGACCTATCAAGAGACAGCCACAGAGATAGTCATTGATTTACTCTTCCAAGCACCCTAACAGCACGGAATTTGCAAATTACAGGTATCAGAGTTGGTACAAAGAAAGTTTTTTGAGATAAAGAAAAGCAGGGCATGGTAAGGAAACCAGGAAAGTGTTGCTCATGGAACACTGCTTAGGAGGGAAAAGGTTTTTCAATTTTCAAAACCTACATCTCTCTCCTTGGCAGTCTATTTCAGGACCATGAAAATGGAGATTTTAGATATACAAGTTAAATCCAAAAAAAAAAAAGGAAGTAACTTCATTGGTAATTCAAAAGTAAAGTGGAATCCCAAGAGCCACACAAGTAGATTTGCAACATCAAAAAGAAGGTACTGTTTGACGAAGTGGATAGATAAGTGTCAGACTGACATTTTCCATTTCCTATATTAAAAGGAATTATTGAGCTCTGCCCATGGGAGTTACATAACAAATGAAAATTCACTTTAGCGAGGCTGTATCTTTGAGAGTACTGTCTCATGAAAGATCTCACTCCAGAGGAGTCTATTTCCTTGTTACTGTAAGTAGTGTAGCCTTTAGAAAGGTCCTGGGTAACACGAGGATTATTTTATAGAAACTGTTCCTAACATAATCATAAATATAAAAAATAAAGTATAATAACGGCTTCTGTGGCAACTTTTCCTCAGATCATGTGCTCTGGTGTACAATACAGATTGAGCCAATAAAACAGGTTTTTATCCCTTAAACTGAGATGCACTATTGCTTTTCCTTCTAAGAGAATATGAGAGGAATGAGGATGCCCAGTAGAACTAATCCTTTTAAGAAAGAGTAACAAAGTACCAAACTTGAGTCTTCCCCCCAGCATTTTCCTTTAAAGAGACAGACTTAAAAACAGTTTTCTTCACGCAGATGGTTCTAGAAATTCTAACAATAGGGAATTTCTGTATTGTCACAAGTGAAAAAGAAAGCCACATAGGGATGAGGATTACAATTCTAACTGCTCTCCCTTATCAAGAGAAGGAACAACCTGTCTTCTGCACTGTTGCTTAGATATCAGATATTGCATAAAAAAAATGAGGGGAGAAAGAATAGAAGAGGTGACAGAATCTAGGTATTTAGGGGCCATCTTGGGTAAGTTTGCTGATATTGATGGAGAAAGGGAAAGAGTAGTTCAGGGCAGAAAAGTCAGTGGGTCCCTTAACAGAATAATGACAGGTTGAGGTATAAGCATGGAAATGAAGGATTCAGTGTTAGCACAGACCTCCCAACCTTGACCTATGCAGCCAAAACATGGACAAGGAATGAGTCTGAGGTCATGAATCCAGGCTGTGGAAGTGAGATATTCGAGTGGAGCAAGTGGTATGACTAGATGGAATGATGGGGTGTTTGAAAGGTTTGGCATGGCAGGGAATTCAATTACTTATTATCTTACTGATCTATGAAAAATAATTCTCAGAATCATGTTTCACAAGTGTTACTGTATTCCCTAATCATAACACTAAAATTGCAGAGTAAAATCACTCAAAATTCCAGGACGTTTACCATCACTCTCAACTTAGTTTTCATGCGTAGCTATAATGTCAATTGATTAAATAAACATCAAAACCAATGCCATTACCAATTTTCAGGGAAATTAATCAATAAATAAAGATCGAAGTAATGCTGTGCCAGACTATATCCTCTACAGAGTACTGTAAAGTATCATGGCAAATTATAATCAGTGATACTGAAAAGCCACTTTGGTTGTGTCCCTATACTAGAATATTACATAAATCTCTTCCTACAAGAAGTAAAACGATACTAATCTAGGTTAGAGGTTTAGGAAAAGTTCAGCTAGGTTAGTTTAGGATTTAAATAATGTTTAGCTTGGTTAGGTTAGCTAATTTGTATTAGGGTTTTATCCTTTATCTCACAATTTCCCTCTACTTGAAAACCCTGTCTTCCAGGTAGATGCCAGGCTAAGCTGGGATTCACGAGGAAGTCAGGCAGCTTAAGTACAGAAGCTAAGCATCCTGGGGTTAAGGTGAAACACGGCTGCCTTGTGAGCCAGGTACATCCTACGCAGTGTGGGGTCCAGGTAGAAGCTAGGTAGCCTAGGATCCAGAAAGTTAAGCAACCTGGGGATACGAAGGAAGCCTGGGATCCAGTTATAAGACAGTCAGCCTTGGTCGATGTGGATACCAGGTTAACTGGAGACCAAGTAGAAGTCAGGCAGCCTAGGGTCCTTGCTGAAGCTTGGCAGCCCGGTAGTGTGACATGCTGGGGAATTAAAAAGTTATGCACACTGTATCCATATACAAGCTAGACATCCTAATACGCAACATAAGGCTCAAGAAGAGCCCTATGCCTGCTAGTGAAGATGTTTTGAAAATTGTAGTTCATGAAATGAATAATTTGATATATAAATCTTATCATAATACACTAAAGTTCTTCAGGAATAACTATTAATCGTGTACCAATAATAACGTATAATTTACCTCAATCTTTAGATGACAGACAATAAAGGCATTCTTTTCGACTATCCCTGAACTTCAGAGTGAGGCAGAGTCCAAGTTCCAGGGTTTGCTGATATCAATAATATCATCCAGATTTCCACCTTCAATGAAAGACTGAGAATGATGTCAATACGGAAACTTCTAATTGAAAATATAATAAGTTTTACTCACTACTCATCAAAATGTCTGAATTCAAATGTCTGGTCTGACAACACCGCTGTAACAACAACAACAACAAATACATTGACCCTCACAGAGAACGTCCCTGTGGACTCACACAAGTAGACCGGTAACTAAAGTAAATGGAAATCTGTTATTCAGGGGTTCACCACCCTCAGACACCGTCCCTTCCAAACCAACTGTTATCAAACCCACATTAGAGAACTAACTATATGCTCAGTATCTATGCATGATGAAAATTATCTGTGAATTATGAGCATCTCCTTAGCTGTCTTGGAGTTTCCTCCCAAACGAGAAATACAAGGAGTTAGGTTCAAGCAGTATTAGGTACCTTACGGACTAACAATGGAATAAATCACCGAGATAATTCTGTACAGATTCACTATCTTTTCCAAATTTGTCGTGATGTAAGGATCTAAGCAACATCTTTTTCTTTAAAGCATGATTGAATTAAGGATAGTTAGGAATATAATGTATTAGGTAATCAGTTGCAGACTGTGTTTGTAAGAGGGACTTTGGAGCCTTCAGACCTTACCTATCACTAGAGTCCCACTACTGCAAAATGGTAAGTAGATTCAGACAAACTTACTGCTGACGAAAATTTTAGAATACATTCATATGAGTGGATGAGGAACTGATCAGTATGCTTTTCACTTCCTACATCAGAACAAAACTACAAAAGTGCTTCACAAGCTGCGTCATCAAACTTATGAAATTACAAATAACTAATAGAGAAGGTGAACTGGAGGGCATATAAATGTTAGTAAAAATTAAGATATCTGATTTTTAAGACGTTAAATTTAGGTCTATAGAATTTCTGCTTTGGAAAAATAAAGAGTATGGCAGAAAATAGTTGTTCATGATTTGTAAAGTTCATGTATAGTACATTTGTATTTGATAAAACTGGGTCCTTGGTGAAATTACGTAGGATATTCATTCGAGTAGTCAGCTTACTTTTGAGAGCACAAAGCAGTGAAGAAAAAATGCTATATTTCATCCTCCCAAATATATAAAGTTCAAAGAATTATTTGGTATTCCCTACATCCAGTTCCAATTGCAACTGTGATGCCCCTAAGTAGAACTTTAGAAGGAAGAATGTGGGGAGACTACGTGGCGACGCTATTCCATCATTAAATAGTCCATCATTTTTGCAAAATGATAAAATATTGTAGGTTATTGTTAATAATATAATATTAATAACAGCATTTCCTATATGTACTTAGATCCTTGTTCATTGTTAACGGTCAAAGCAAAATGTCAACAAAGCAAACGAAACAAATAGACGTTAAGAACTCATGTGTGGTGCCACCTACCAATGAGATAAGAACTAAATAAGTTACCGAATATTGCTTTTACACTAAATTGACATTTAACAAATCTCGGGAGTTTAATTTTTAAATAACTGCCTGACCCCAAGTATTCTCTGCTTCATTTACGGTCGACATGTTTCATGTGATCGTTGAAGCTGGTGGTGATTACTCTTGTATGCGACGGTAAGCATGATCAGTGTTACTCTTTTGATAGTGATTATAACATTTGAACTTGTGGAGATGAACATAAAAGACTGTTTTACGTCCTTGATAGTTACCTCGGTCGTGTTTGACTACTGACGAGAAAGGAACCTCAACTCGTCTGTGATGTCCTTGTTGACAAGACGCTTTCAGGACTTCCCCCAACTGAACTGTGAGTACCAAGCTGTATTTACCATCCTACCGTTGTAAAGTTGGTCCATACATGTTTATGAGACGTTTGGTAGAGACAGAAAGAAGTTGGGAGGAGGGTTTGGTAGAAATAGAAGGAAGATGGGAGTGGGTAACAAGAGTCAGTTCTCCTCCATACATGTTTAAGGATGTTTTGTAAATGGATCAAAACCAGAACGTATAAGCTGATTGTAGAGGTTAGCATTTACTTCAGGGATCCATACTCTTATTGGTTCTGAAGCTTTGAATCGCCAACACGACATACAACACCCTCGTAGGGAGTATGCCGCAAAAACTTGGTAAAATGCTTGTGATTCACATATTGTTCGAAAGGTATAGATCGTTTTCGCATTCCAGTTGGATTGTCCAAGTACGAATTGTCGTTTTAGGAAGGGAATGTTCGTACCAGATCCTCCATTAGGCATGAAAAGTTGATTTAAGTTGCCTGTGGATTAGAGTGTGGTTGGATTATTATATATACAATTAATATGTTAACGTGATTTTCCTGTTTATTTGGAACACTCCAGAGCGCGTTCCTCGAATTTCTACAACAAACATGTCGGTATTTCAGACTTGGTGCTTTCAGTGTGACCTTGACAAATATGAATAATTGCTTTATTGTTGAAGAACATAGATGGATATTGTGTTATATGTGTTATACAGTCATTCCCTTCGGCCGCAGGGTTGTTTACGCCGGGATTGTATCTTCTTTTCTCTCTTGTTAATGGACATATCATCTAGTATGCATATAAGCGAAGGATATTAATGAAACTAGGTTTTTGGGGTAATTACCAATATGCATTAATTTGCGTCGTCCATCAAGCATCCCTGGAATCCAGGCCATATGCAGCCCAAGTTAAGACTTTTTTTTTAAATCTACGTCGGGTGTAACTTAACACCGCAATTAGCTGAAATGCACCAGAGCAATACGTTGTATACCATCCAGATTGCCTTGGTTATATTTATATGAACTTGTATAACAGTGTTAACTATAAACTGAAGAAAAATCTTGGTGAATCAGAAAAAAAACATTTCGTAGTACTCACCAGATCGGTCTCTTAAATATCAACGTGCATCGTATTTACATTATGTTCCGTTTCATTTTATGGAATGAAATAACTCAGAAGAATCACATTATAATCAGGAAGGAAGTGATTTAGGCTTTCGTTTACCAAAGAACTGAAAACTTAAGGGAATTTATTTGTAAACGTCACAAGTGACGTCTCGAAGGCGGTGTGCCACGTCTATATATGTTTTGGCGCACTTGTTTTTTTATGCTGAAATTGATGGAATAATACCAGATTAACATAGTTTCTACCATCTAAATTTCTTCCTCGTATATATGGTTAGCGGACACTTCTCCCCCTACAACAGTTATATGTATAGTGGTCTCGGTCCATCATACTCTGTCGCTGAGTGATGATTAGACCAATTAAAGATAATTTGTTCGATCTATCTGTCTGTAGTCTGTACATACGTACTTGCATATATTGAAGAAAATCTCTGTCGATGTCAACCCACCTTTTATTATAAATTTTACGTTAAGTGATAGTGAGACTTGAGATATGATATTTGTTTAATCTTTTAATAAGTGTTACTTGCAACTATTTAAGTCCTGTTGACACAAATACTACTACTACTTACTAGAATGAAATATGTCTTTTCAAGCCTTAATAGTTACAAGATGAGAACTGCAAATGAGGCTTATTGATCTGTCTTAACAGAATTGTTCATGTGTGGAATGGCTTAAAGTAATACACCTCAGATTATTTGATAAACATTTTGCCTCAAGTCGTCTAGGAACAGTATATACTACGTCTTAAAAATGAACTTCAGAAATAGTACGTGTGCAATGATGGCCCGAAATCGCTTCCCAGTTGTCAGTAGGGAGCAGTATATAAGCGAGAAGGCAATCTGGATGGTAGAAACTGTCATGTTGGTATATTTCATTAATTTTGACATAAACGATGATGTGGTGCCGACACAGAAAGACACGTTATGGTACTAATTCGCTCCCTCCACACATTTCTTAGTCTTTCGAGGTGGATTAAGGCCTAAATCACATGGCTTTTGGTTTTATCCTTGTATGATATTCCTCTGCATTGGATAGAATTATTTTAGGGGAAATACGATGTATGCTGATGTTTGGGAGACCGACCTAGTGAAAACGCTGGTTGATAAAGTTATATTTTTCTGTATTTGGCCACGAATGATCTACTTTTACACGGAAACTTGGTTCACCAGCTCATAGGAATACAACTTAGTTTGGATGGCATAAGCTATGTTGTTCTGGTGTATTTCGGCTAATTTCTGCATGTTACTGGATTCTGTCCTAACGGGTAGGCATAGTGGCTAACCATAGGTGTGGATCTGCTGTTAGATACAGTTAAGGCTCCTCTACCAACACATTGTGTTATGTCTAATTTCAGCATATTTCGAGATTATATCAAAACTCATTACGTGGCTATTCTTTTCCATCGGCCATGTTCATCGTAGGGTTCCTGAATACCAAACTTTTGTCTCCTTGCATGATAAATGTATCATGACGTTACATATTTGTATTAGGATGTAGTACATAATTACGATTGAAGCAATGCGAATTATATAGCTAGGCATTTAGAATTATAAATGCTTCGTTTCAGTAAAGACGAATTAGTGCTATATCATTCTGTATTAACAATGATTCTTGGATGTCAGCATTTTTTTCCTCCAAGTACACGAAAACTAGAAGTTAATTGATAATGAATATTTCAGATCCTCGTAACTATGCAGATTATTTTTGTCCTCCCTTTAATATGTAAGCGTTGTTTATAGAAAACGTATCATCACAGCAATGTTGTGGGTGACTAAAGAGATTTTCTTGCCTATTTTAAGTTTATGATGAAGCAAAGCGAGACTCGAATGAGACACAGACTTGAGAGAAGACATGGCATAATACTAACGGTCGATAGAATTAACGAAAACCATCAAGAATATCCAACTATACGACGAACAACGCTTATATTACCCTCCATGTTTGAAGCTTTGTTTCGTACGATATTCGGAACAGATGTGAATATCACGAACAACACATTAGGTTACGTCTCTTTTTTTTTCCTGGCACGAAGTAATCAGAATCAATCATAAAAGAAAGCAAAGAGGATGAATATATACATATTATGATATGCATTATATATATTATGATATGCATTATATATATTATGATATGCGTTAAGTGGATGAGCTACTTCATACCGTATTAGGTGTGTTTCGGAGTTTTATTACTCGTACATGACAGTAGGGACAGAGTTGGTTTGGGATGTTTGGATTCATTCAGAAGACTCTTAATGGAGTCTGTGAACTTTTTACGACAGTCTGTATGTACAGCGAGCTGTGTTTACGGTAGATTGATGAACTAGATGGGACTGTTAGCTGCTGATACATCTTACACAACATACACGTCCAGCTGAAACAGGCCACCACACTCGCTACAGTTACAGACCGGCAGCCGTGGAACACACGCCCAAGATTTTTTGGTCCTGACGCACCCGAAAAGGGGTTTCGTTGACAAAATCCCGTGCTAGGCTTGGCCTTGAATGATATTTTAGAACAATAAATATCCCTTCCTGTATGGTACAAGGAGCTTCTAAATCACACACACACACACACACACACACACACACACACACACACACACAGTATAACAAAGCAAGTGAAATACAATTTGAATGTGTAAAAATCTAGATTTCCAAAATCTAGATTTCCGAAATAGAATAGGGTATGCGGAAAACCAAAAACCCATCGAGCTTCGACCCACAGTCAATCCAGCTGTTCATCCACCCCAAGGGGTTGGGCAATAAAATGGATACCTGGCTCAGGCTAGGATATATATATATATATATATATATATATATATATATATATATATATATATATATATATATATATATATATATAAGGGGATGGCTTGATTAGCGCCCCAGCTGCCCGTACCATCTCACCTAACATAAAAGAATATTTTAACACACATTAAAGTCGTTAGGGCAAGGGTAAGTGGGAGGTAAAGTTACCGGTTGGTGAGCATACGTAACGAATAATATTAATCTTGTGAAGAACACAAGCGCCGTCAGTGGACACTGGCGGAGGCGCCCTACAAAAGTAACGTACAGTTATATAATTTCTCGATGTGTGTAGCAGGTGAAGGCTCTGAGGAGAGAAGAAAAAATGATGAATAATGAACAAAATGATAATAGTTCAGTAAATGGGCGATGACCGAAGAAGGCTTGCGTTTGTAGCGTGCGGGCTGAATACATAGATATAAATAGAAATGCTATAACAACTTAAGAGTATCATTAAACACGATTCCTCACAACATCATTATCTCTGGTCATCTGTTAACTCCTGTCTTCCCAGGATCTCTTCGTCAGATCCGTAGAGGGCTGTGTTTATTATGTCTTTTCTTCCGAATGTATTTATATATTTTTTTTTCTTTTTCGTGTGGATATATTTTTTTTTTTTTTTTTTTTGGTGTGCGTGCGCGTGGGCGGCAGAGGCGGGTATAAGAGGGTCACCGGCGTTTGAATAATGATAGAATTTCTTCCCTGGGTCTGAGCTGCATCTGTGAGAGGAAATTACATGGCGCATTATTTACTTCAACTCTCAGACTTGGTCATTTTCTCTTGGAAATGAGTTGGGTCGTTGCAAGGAAGTTTGGTAGCGTCTTGCCCGAACTGAGAACAACACACACACACACACACACACACACACACACACACACACACACTCTCTCTCTCTCTCTCTCTCTCTCTCTCTCTCTCTCTGCTTGTTTGTTTGTTTATATCTCTTCTGTTTCCGCATGTCTCTTTAAAGGAGACGAAGTTCTGTTGGACAGTGTACACGGAGTCGGGTTTCTGTATGTAGAGCCAGCGATGGTTAGAAATCATGAAATATGATGAAGGAATAGTCCGATTTTCCCCCTCAAAGGGAGTGAATTAATACGGCATTGACTGCGTGGGGTTATGCACTTTGAGGAGCGCCGTTTGGACTTCAGATAACGTGCACTTGTTAGGCTCTGAGCTGTGTGGATGAGGGCCAGAATGTTAGTTTTGTGTCCCAGCCTATGAGGAGGGAGGAAGGGGCTGTGTGTGTGTGTGTGTGTGTGTGTGTGTGTGTGTGTGTGTGTGTGTTGGGAGGAGGGGGGTTGAGGCTGTAATGAACCAGGGGATGAGGTGGGATGTTATGGGGCTTGGTTGCATTCCGAGTACTATGAGGTATGAGAAGCTGGGTTGTGAGGAGACCGGACTGTGTGGTTAAGGCTCTAAGGCTGTTGTGATGGTTGGTCAGGATATAGACTGCCTGTTCTAGTGAGCAGGATCTCTTGAGGTTTAAAGTGGCCGGGTTAAGAGGGTGTTAAGGGGGGTCAAGCTGTGAGGTCCTTCTGTCTCGCAGAGATGTGAGGGACCAACCTAGGTCGTAAGCGACAGGACGATGAGGAATTAGTAGAGTGTTCAGGGTGAGGTACTGGGGGTTGTTTTAGGGGCAGGAGGTTGGGTCTGTCTCCCGATCATGAGGTTTCATAGGTTGGATTTTGAGAATGATGAGGGGGGCTTGTGGGCTGTTAATTGGGCAGGGCTATGAAGTGCGTGGAGTCGTGGGTATGAGGTGCTAGGCCGCAAGGCATGAGGAACTGGGTTGTGATACGTCGTGAGTGGCTGGCTGTGTTGTGAGGTGTGAGGAGGGGGCAGGAGGAGAGCGCCAGAGTCAACAGGTAACACCCTTGGCTCTCTCACCTTTAACACTGTTATCAGTTTTTCGGACAGGTATAAACTCACCCTCTTTCTCTGTCTCCATTCTCTTCCACCGCTCCCTGCGTCTCTCTCTCTCTCTCTCTCTCTCTCTCTCTCTCTCTCTCTCTCTCTCTCTCTCTCTCTCTCTCTCTCTCTAACATTCGCTTTAAATTCTTCACCAACCTCAACCTTGACCTAATGCAGCGATGGATGTTTTCACCGCGTGTCCTGCCATTCCTAAACCCCCTTAAGCATCCTCTTTACGTCCCTCTGGCTGCTGTAACAGTCTTACATTTCTTAACTAAATACACCTCCTCGACCGCATACCTCAGCCAACACCCCTCCAATCCCTCTCCGCCCATTCAGGGGTTCCTGAAGATCCACTTATGGTGCGCTACACTGGGGTCACGTGGATGGGACCTGGTTTCTTTCGGCGAGATGATTTCCTTTGACGCCGTTTCGCTTACTGACGAAGAATATATAGTCAACTCCGAAGGTGGAGTCCGTCAACAATCTCTCTCTCTCTCTCTCTCTCTCTCTCTCTCTCTCTCTCTCTGATTCGTGACCTCTGTGCCTTTAACCTATCGCGTCCTCGATCGCACGGAGAAACGTAAATCACCAATAATCAGGTCAACTTGATTAATGCAGATCATTTGACGAGGCTGCTCAAACCTCTCCTGCTGGGACGGTGGAGCGAGAAGTTTTGTAACGGAGCTGGCTGGTGCAGTAATGATTAACATGTTTGAGAGGGTATCCAGGTCTGAACATCTCGTTCAACAATAGCTCGAAGAGAGGGTGAAATGGCTCTTGTTAAATTCTCGCTCCCAATCCGGTAACATTACATGGTTTTTGAAGGATTTCGAAAAGTCATTTTGATCAAATTACTGTCTATGGGAATACTCAACACGGCTTTGAAAGTATTTGGAACTTTTTTTTTTTTGATGAAAATATTATGAATTCCAAATATATGAATGATTAAAAAAAAAAAAGAAATGAATTGAGGATTTTTAAGTAATTTTGTTTGAAATTCGGTGAAAAAATACTGAAAGACGGATTGTACAGAGGTAACCATTAATCAGACACTGTGACGGTAATGTATGACACACAACATGAAAAATGGTAAGTAATGTAAAGTGGTTAAAAAAAAAACAGCAAAAAAACTTCCATATTGCTTGCAGGCTCAGGCAGACTCGTGGCATGTGATAGCGGATGACCAGGTGAGGGTGAGTTCGCACAGGGTGTTGGCGAACCGTGGGTTGGCGTGTCCTAGCCCATCGTTGGCGAACCGTGTGTTGGCGTGTCCTAGCGCATCTTGGCGAACCGTGTGTTGGCGTGTCCTAGCACATCGTTGGCGAACCGTGGGTTGGCGTGTCCTAGCGCATCTTGGCGAACCGTGGGTTGGCGTGTCCTAGCACATCGTTGGTGAACCGTGGGTTGGCGTGTCCTAGCGCATCGTTGGCGATCCGTGGGTTGGCGCGTTGGTATACCATCCGTTGGAGGTAAGGAAGCCAGTAGAGTAATTTTTTCTCGTTGCGATGAAACGTAGGTTTGGTCAGTTCGGTGCTTGGCTTTCTCTTGCTTGTGCTTGTGGTACTCCCGCCTGCGGGGTGCGATGATGATGGTAACGTTGTGGCACAACGAGGAGGCCTTTCCTCTCTGGCCTTTGGCTAGTTTTGTTTAGAAAAGGACGCGTGTCTCGCTGGCCTTCTTCCTCCTTCCTCCTCCTCCTTCTCGCGGGCCTTCTTCCTACTTCCTCCTCCTCCTCCTTCTTCCTTTGCCGGCTATGCCTGAGGGACGCTCCGTGCTTCAGCTTCGTGTAGCCGACCGCCGCGTTCTCATACAAATACCGGGAGATCTGAACAGAAGAATAACGGGCGAAAACGCTGAGAATATAATCCGGGCTGTTCATATGCCCTATGCCCCCGTGGCACATGGTATGTTTGAGGGCTGGTCAGGATTGTTATAGTCTATGTAATATCCTTGGCCACTGCGCATGGTCTGTGTTATAGACCATACACAGTGTACGTGGTCTATGATGTGTGGTTCCCCTTTATTGTCAGATGGTGTTAGGAAAGAGGAGTCGTTGCTCCTGTCTCTGATGACTGGAGATGAGCAAGTTAGCCAGACGCCGTGGTAGAGTTAGGACCAGAGATTTACTGTTCTTCGGTTACTTCCGCTGGCCGTGTTGTTTCCCTCCCAAGAGATGGAGCGTATAAGGTCTTTTTCTTGCCTCACCATTGCCTTCACCTTACGATTAGGTTGATGCCAGATTCACTTGGAGTAATTATACTTCCTGGCATTTTTTTTTTTTTTTTTATATCAAACTTGTAGACGCTGAAGTAATTTATCGTGCAGCTAATATTATTACTAAATCGTATTTTCACGAAGATAATTTCGGTCATTTTCTCCAGTAATTTGAATTCATATATTCGTGATGCCTTTTTTGAAGACTTTTTTTTTTGGCTTGCGACACTGATGGCTCTTCGATGACTTTAGGAATTCGTGAAAAAAAAGAAGAAAAGACTTGTGATTGTCCGAGGTGTGTTGCTGGGGGCTTCCTTGTTCGGTGAGAATCCTGCCTCAAACAGTTTGCGATATCACTCCGAGGGAAGTCCTCAAGACATACGAAAACTGACCCAGATTATTTTAGGCAAAGTGCGCGGATTAGATTCTCTCTCTCTCTCTCTCTCTCTCTCTCTCTCTCTCTCTCTCTCTCTCTCTCTCTCTCACAAACGAGGGCTAACAATTTCCTATTCATTCTCAGGGTTCCGATAATTCGCGCGCGGGTGTGAAGATGATTAATTAACGCCAGGATACAGGGGGATATGAGAGAGAGAGAGGGAGAGAGAGAGAGAGAGAGAGAGAGAGAGAGAGAGAGAGAGAGAGAGAGAGAGAGAGAGCGTGTGTGTGGGAGGTTGATGGGAGGAGAGTGGAGAGGATGCTGTCGTGGGAGTGGCTGGGTTGGGGGAAGGGCCCTGTGGAAGTTCGGGGATAGATAGATCTTGGGATTACGTCGTATAGGAGCGAGGAGGTTTTTTGGTGGTGGGGTGTGGCGCGGCGTGAGGTGGAATTAATAAGTATGGGAGTGTGGAGAAATGAGTGTTTGGGGCCATAAGAAAAGGGGAGCATAGGAGTGTAAGGAGCGTAAGGGAGTGTGTGTGTGTGGGAGTTTAGGGTTCGTGGGAGGGAAATGCGAGTGGGAGAGAGAGAGAGTCGAGGTTGTGGAAGTGCCACTTATTTACATCCAGTGGGCAGGTGATTTACATGTAAAACACATCAGTAATGATGGCGGTTATTTACAGTGGCAGCGGCCCGTGAAATATTATCACTATGGGAGCGGCCATGTGTAATGGTGCGGCAGAGTGTGCGGTCCTGGGGGTGCGGGAGTGTTGTGGATGTGGGAGGCGTTGGGTTTGGGAGGCGTTTGGAGCGTGTGGTGGACGAGAAGGGGGCAGCGTGGAAATGCCGTGGGTAAACGTGAGGTTAGGAGGACTGGCGCTCGCTGAACAAGAGGCCATGTTCGGGCCAGGAGGGTAGGAACGTAGAGGGTTGATGACGACTGACCCGATGGTCATTGACGAAGTGATGATGGAGGACGGTGACAGTTTCCTACACTCGTCATCTGTATGTTTAAGGAGCGTGGAGACATGAGAGTGAGGAAAGGAAATGCGTTTAGGCGTTGGCGGTTGTCAGGGCGTGGATGCCTTTGCTGCCTGCGGCGTGGTGACGCAAGCGGTTTCTCCTACACTCGGTACCGACGTCGCTAGCCTCCCCTACACCAGGTACTGCCAACACTAGCCTCCCCTACACCAGGTACTGCCAACACTAGCCTCCCCTACACCAGTTACTGCCAACAGTAGCCTCCCTTACACCAGATACTGCCAACACTAGCCTCCCCTACACCAGGTACTGCCAACACTAGCCTCCCCTACACCAGGTACTGCCAACACTAGCCTCCCTTACGCCAGGAACTACGGCAGGTACTGCCAACACTACGACACTTAACGACCTCCCTCTCTCCCTCACCTCCTCCACCACCTCTAATAACAACCACATGCCTCAACCCCTGCCGTCACCCGCCACCAGTACCCTCCCTCCCGCCTCTCCTCCCTGACCAACAAACACCAGCCTCCATGCCCTTCCCCAGCGACTCGGACAACAGGCCACTAGCCACGCTCGTTGACTCACGCCACCAGGAAGTACGCCGGGGAGCTCGGCCGTGGCCAAACACCCGCATAAAGTGGACCGTTGATGGAGGCTCCCTCTGCCCGCTGCTGCTGCTGCTGCTGCAGCCGTACTCCCCCAACACACACACACACACACACACACACACACACACACACACACACACTGTCGTGGTCGCTAGAACCATTCCTAGGGAAGCACCGCGCAGACGCCACCCTTCCACGTGCCACTTGGGAGTGCGAGTGTATGTGTGTGTGTGTGTGTGTGTGTGTGAGGGAAAGACAGACAACTGACGAGGGTCTGTTGGCACCACGTCTAAGTCGTCTGCTTCAAGCTCGTAGCTTTTGTGCCACAACCGTGAGAACAGCCGTGAGGGTAGAGTATCCTCCACCAAGCATTACTCGTACAATATCCGGCAGACTGCCTGCGGGAGGGGACGCTGCCCCGCGCCCCCCGTGCATCACCGGCGGCTGACCCCCGGGCGGAAATGTAAACCTTCCTGTAAAATACGATAACGTGTGCGAGAGAGAGAGAGAGAGAGAGAGAGAGAGAGAGAGAGAGAGAGAGAGGGAGATTCGGTGGTACGACAGACGCGTAAAGAGGGAAGGTGGGTCTGGAATCCATTAGTAACAGTCCGAGAACTCTTCCCCCGGTTGGGTGGGAGGGAGAGTAAGATAAAGAGTTCACTGAACCGATAAATGAGTACTTACTTTATGGCGCGAGTCTAGTTAGCCGTGTCTGGTGTTCCACAGACTCTGGCTCTCTCTCTCTCTCTCTCTCTCTCTCTCTCTCTCTCTCTCTCTCTCTCTCTCTCTTGTATCACGCTGGAGCAGAGCGGAGCGAGCGAGCCTTGGGGGAATGTGGCGAGGTCTTGACAACAACATCGTTATATGGGCACGTCAACGTCGGGGGGAACACGGGCCGTCAGAGAAGACAAGCGAGGAGGAGGAGGAGGAGTTGTCCGTCCTGGCCACAGCGCTGACGAACCCAAGAACAACCTCGACCACGGCGTCGCTGGGATCATCCCAGAGTCAAATGTTTTGTTTTGAGAGAGAGCGAATGTATAGCCATCAGATTCCCCGAGCGTCGACCGAGATGATATGGCAGAACATTACTGGAGTACCAGGTCGTGATATTAGTTATAATCGTACCTCTTCTTCCCGTAGTTAGGTATTTGCCACTAACAGTCGTACGTGTGTGTGTCCCTGGTTCCTCGAGGTACCGTCGTGAACCGTGGCAGTTGTACGTTACTCTCCAGACAGTGGTTGACCTGCCGAAGTAGGCGGCCATCGTTCGAATGTCAAAAGCCAGTGATTACGAACTCCCCCCAAAAAAATTCTTTGATAAAACTTGACACGATGACTAACGTGACCAATTTGCTCCCAGAGAGGTTGGCAAGGTGTTTGCTTAAGTCTCTCTCTCTCTCTCTCTCTCTCTCTCTCTCTCTCTCTCTCTCTCTCTCTCTCTCTCTCTCTCTCTCTCTCTCTCTATCTATCTATCTATCTATATATATATATATATATATATATATATATATATATATATATATATATATAGTGTCAGTAAAGCCGACTCGAGGGTGCAAAATTGATGGCTTAATGAATTTCCATCTTATCGAGAGTAAGAGACATATTCCATGCGGGGTCTAAATGAATTTTTGATATACATGAAAACGCCATTATAGCAGTAATGAACGGGGCTTTTATTCATGTCTCTCCCTACAAAAAAGCAGGGGGGAAAAACCTCTGTAATAGAGCATAGTAATTGAGCCACATCTATTTTTGATTACCAGGATATAAACGTGAGAACTAGCGTGGGTAAGTCTGGGAGTGCCAGTGACTGTCGCTGCTCTCCAAACGGTGTTCAAACCCTTGCAGGGAAGCCTTTATACTCCGCCTGCGGGATTGGAACCTGTGTAGCTTCTCTTAGCACCTGCTTTGAATCTCGCTAGACAAAGATGTAATTCTTCAGTTATACCATACACTGTCTCTAACACTGTGACTAAAAGCGAATTGAATAAGACACCGTACGCTGTAGGTACGAAGTAAATGGGTAAAGCAAAACCATGGCACACACACACACACACATATATATATATATATATATATATATATATATATATATATCCTGAGCCACGGATCCTGTCTGGCACCATTCTGTGATGTGGAAGATGAAACAGACTTGATTGAGTGTTAGGGACTGGTAAGATTTGCCCGTGTCTCCTACGTTACTGCGTCTATGCAAAATACTACTTATTACTGGGCCATTTATTGATAGTTTTAGAAAAATTTTTCTTTCTGCTGGAAATATATCGAAAACAGTTTTTGGAAAAATTTTCTTTCTGCTGGAAATATATCGAAAACGGAGCTCACAGTCCTCACCAACTGAGCTGTAAAACAACCATTTCTTTCTGTGGTCTTATGAAGGCACTCAGTGAGTCGTTTATAAGTACCTTTGTTGACGTACTGTCTGGTCCATCTTACTCCCAGTACGGGTTTACTCATCCCTCCTGGTCACCGTTCACGTCCCAGTCCCACAGTGCTGGCAGTTGTGAATCCTCTGAAGTAAATAGAAACCGAAGCTTTGCATCTGATTTTCATACGCTCTTGTACCTGTGTGTGTGTGTGTGTGTGTGTGTGTGTGTGTGTCAGTTTGATGTCCTGAGTTTTGTTCCGCCTGTTCGATCTTTTTAACTCGTGACTTGACGGCGTGATATTGGCGGAACATCTCAGACTGCGTCTCTGTGTCGTCCGCAGTGTTTCACGTTCAGTGTGTCCTTCCTCCATCTGTCTTTATATTGACTTCTTGTGTCCTTCATGTGCCACATGGCTCTTGCTTCTCCTACGCCCTCCCTCCCACTAGCATTCATCTCATCTCTCCCCCCCCCTCCCCACCTACTGATATCTCTTGTTGAAAACAATCTACTTCGAAGACTTGGCTGTGTCCTTTCTTATCCCATACATATTGGTATCCAGGAACTAACTACTTTACTCTGAATTTCACGAAAGATTACTGTAACACTGCTTCCCGCCTGCACTGTATAGATGGTGGTCATCCTGCCTGTGTGTCTGTAGAAGCTGTTCAACTCTTTCACCAACCTTCCCTTTCATCTTTGTGGGATCGCGTCGTCTTTTCTCCAGTGACTCCCTCATGGTGGCTGTCTCCCAGAGCGAAGGTCAGTGAAGTGATAGTTTAACTCCCCCGGGTTGACATATGTGCTGAGACTGGATGTAGTGTTGACAAAACATCACCCAGCCTGTGACTCCACCGAGCTAACTTACAATCACTCATTTTGCGAGCTCGATTCGGCCCAGGAGCCTTCGCTTCCATGCGGACACTTAAACCTCTGTAAGTTCTAGGCTGCGACTCTCGAGCACGACGGCACGACCCTCGAGCGCGACGGCACGACCCTGGAGCACGACGGCACGACCCTCGAGCACGACGGCACGACCCTCGAGCACGACGGCACGACCCTCGAGCGCGACGGCACGACCCTCGAGCACGACGGCACGACCCTCGAGCGCGACGGCACGACCCTTTGGTATAATGGCCGGGCCTCTGACCCGACATCATACTCAAGATTCACACGGTTGAAGCTCAGAGGGTGAGGAGGAGGAGGAGGGAGGGATAATTGAATGCGTTTCATGTCCCACGGTGCATCGCCTTAGGCTATTGCGATCATCTGCACCAGCCAAGTAAGGCAGTTCCCAGAGTTGCGTCATTAAGAGTTCGTAACTCCGGCGCTGTGGCTGTTATGCCTGCAGGCTCGGTTTGGCTGAGTGGAAGCTCAACACGTGACCGACGTCAGTGACGAGTCTATGGCTTGTTTTGAATATCTGTCTGTATATCTGTGTGTCAGATTATATTGTCTACCTATCCATTACCTAACTACTTATCTGTCTGTCTATTTACCTGCCTATTAATCCGTCTATTTACCTGCCTACTAATCTGTTTGTTTACCTGACTACTTAACTGTCTATCTACCTACTTATCTGTCTGTCTGTTTCCCCACTTACTTATCTGTCTACTTACCTACCTACTGTCTGTCTGTCTGTTTACCTACCCACCTATATGCCTATCTGTTTCCCTATCTCCCTATATGTTGATCTGTTTACCTACCTACTCATCTACGTATCTATCTATACTCTCTAGAGAATACCAAGTTTTTGCTACACTATCCTCGCTAGCATCCTAGAGCCCCTGATGGTGTCCGCCAGCGTCGCTCTGGTGTCAGGAACTGTAGCTAAAAAGAGAGAGAGAAAAAAAAAGAAAACGTTTAAAACCCGGACTATGCAATACCAACCAGCCAGTTTTGATTCATCGCCAGAACTCATATGTATATATAAACGTTGTCAAATACGTATGAAAATGCCTCTGACGTTTTCATGTCATATATTTCATGAAATATTTAGCCATCATTAACGGGAAGCCAGCTTTGTTTACAGTGCTCACAGTTATTGACCAGTTGACATTATTGCTGGATACCTTTTCAATTAACTCTTGAATTTTGTGTGTGTGTGTGTGTGTGTGTGTGTGTGTGTGTGTGTGTGTGCATGTAGCGGTGGAAATCAAAACTGTGAGAGGAGCATTTTTCCTGTCCTGCAGTCAGTCAGTTCGTTCGTTTGTATTTCGAGAACGCGACACTAAAATATAGATTTGTCGTAATGCTCGATATTATTTTGATGTTTTTTAGGATCGACAGTATCCACAGCTCTTGCGGTTTTTAGGATCGACAGTATCCACAGCTCTTGCAGTGGCCTGAAATTGAACTGGGCAGTTAAACTCGAATCTGACATTTGTCAGGGTTGTTTACCCATGGATATGACAGGCCTAGCCAACCGACACCTCACAGCTCTGCTGGGGAGTTTCCTTACTGGCGTTCATAACTGGGGACACATGATCCTCGCCGACAGACTTAATGAACGTGCCAGGGGCGTCCATGTCCGGTTACATAGCCCTGGCCAACAGGGTTAACGAACGTACTAGAGGCGTCCATGTAGGAGGACATGGCCCTTACTGACAGGCCTAATGAACGAACCAGGGGCGTCCATGTTTGGTTCCATGGCCCTCAGTATTGACTGGCCTAATGAACCTACCAGGGGGGTGTCCATGTTCGGCTACATGACCCCACTCAATAACAGGCCCCCATGCACCTGCCAGGGGCGTCCGTGTCTGTGGAAATGGCCCTCCGCCCCATTGACAAGCCAAATGAACTTATCATGTTTGTCCACGTCCGGGGACATGGCCTTCAGTAACAGACGTGATGAGCCTCCTAGGGGCCTGGCACTCTCCTCATCACACTCCCTGCTGCTTGTGTGAGGAGGAAACGTTACACACACACACACACACACACACACACACACACACACACACACACACACACACACAAGCCCCATAAGATATATCGTCCCAATTTCCTTATGTTTTACGCCAGCGCGAAGGTTATTTGCATGTAAATACGTCGTCAAGTGGCTCATCAGCTACGCATGCAGTGGAGGGAAGTGGAATCCTCCCTTTGCAAGCGGCTTTCACGACCTAATGATATACAACTTTTGTGGGGGTTCATTGGACGCGTTTCCTGCAGCAGGGGCGCGTGGTACTCTCTGCGTGGCTCAGGGCAGAAGCAAGACGGACGCGCTCAGCTTAACTCCTTTGTTCAGGATGGCAGCTTTCCTGGTCCAATACGGTACGGCTGCTTCACCAAGACTGTACGGCCCTTTGAACACGACGGCACGGCCCTTGAACACGACGGTACGGCCCCTTGAACACGACGGTACGGCCCCTTGAAGACGACGGTACGCCCCTATGAACACGACGGTATGCCCTTTGAACACGACGGTACGCCCCTTTGAACACGACGGTACTGTCCTTTGAACACGACGGTACGCCCCTTTGAACACGACTGTATGCCCCTTGAACACGACGGTACGCCCCTTTGAACACGACGGTACGGTCCTTTGAAAACGACGGTACATCCCTTGGGTAGTGTCGTGACCTCTGACCCGAACCCAGAAGGCCTAGGTGAAAGATAAGGCCCGTCGTACTCAAGATTCGTGTCATCGTGCTCAGGGGAGTCGAGACAGACTAACTGGGGAGTCTTAAGATGAGACCGAGTCATGGGAAGTAGAGAGGTTAGATCAGTCCCCGTGAGCTAACGAGGAAGGATTAGTATGAAGCGGAGTCCAAGACGTGTGACGAATTCTTGTGGAGGATGTATCAGGTGACAGGCTGAGGCAAATGGTGATTTAAGGAACGTACTGACCGTTACGAATCGAGACTCGTCAGGGTCTGAAAAGTCAAGAGATAATTGGTCACGGTGATTGAAACGCTTGGCGATCTAAATTGCCACAGAAGCTGTCGGGGTGAGGCTTCCAAGGCAAATATATAGCCAAGGTAGATTGTAGCTGATTATATATATATATATATATATATATATATATATATATATATATATATATATATATATAGAGAGAGAGAGAGAGAGAGAGAGAGAGAGAGAGAGAAGAGCTCCGCGTCGGTGGAATTAGAGTGAGAGTGGCGGGAGCGGGCGAGTGTTGCCACATCGGGCCTCACCGCTCAGTCAAAAGTTACCCGGGTTGTGTCATCACGCATACGTACACTGAGGCTTGGGCGGCAAGTCCCTCCCCGGTATTGGTTGGTATTTTCACTCGGCTGCCATGCCAGGGTCTGTCCTCTCTATTTATTAATACCAGGCAAGACCATAAGACCAATAGACTCGTGATTTTGTTGCATCATCAATTGTGTATAGTACGTAAGACGATTCGTCTTTGTTTCACATCATCGTTTAATTACGTTTTATATTATTTGTTATTTTACATATATTTTTTATTTCATGTTTTGTCCAATTTGCTTCATTTCTTTCTTTATTTTTTAAGTACGTCGGGAAGGGGTAGTGTACGTTGATAAGCGATGCGCGTAGAGTTTATCGTGAAAAAAAAATATGATCCTCGCTGCGTTCAGTGCCTTGGGGAAGAGAGAGAGAGAGAGAGAGAGAGAGAGAGAGAGAGAGAGAGAGAGAGAGAGAGAGACTTAAGAGAAAGAATGAAGACAGAAAATGAATCTAAAAGACAAGTGTGACAATGGTAACGGGCACTGTTCTCCGTTACGTTACAACAAAGCTGTGGGACGTTACCGGACTCAGCCCGCGCGCCTGCGTGTTACACCGCGAGTGAAAAGCCACCTTAGGCGAGGCTTGTATATAACATAAGTCAGCTGACGTAGAATTTCACCCTATGACAAGAAGTCGTCCATCATTACCATGTTACAGGAAGCAGCGCAGCCTCGGAGCTGCGGTGTGAGTTTCCCGGAAAAGGTAACCTGGGGTAAGAAAAACAACAACAACAAAAAAAAACGGGAGACCATTTCAAAGAAAGGGGTCTTGTGGGGAAGGGTAGGTAATTACAAACACGTAAAATAATGGGCCGCGCGCCGTGTACGTAGAACCCTCCCGTATATTGTGTGATATTCTCTCTCTCTCTCTCTCTCTCTCTCTCTCTCTCTCTCTCTCTCTCTCTCTCTCTCTCTCTCTGAGCCACTGATGACCTGAAGGGCAGTGCCTCCTCTTCCATGTCCTCCATGTACCTGTGTGAGTCGTAGACGACTTGCTGGATTGTCCACAACCCCCGTGTACCGCATCTGTGTGTGTGTGAGTGAGTCAGACGACCAGATGAACACTTACTTACCTGGTCGCCACATCTCCCTCCTCCTGGTGGACTTCGTGCGGCCAGAGACAGTGGTAGTAGCCACGTCTGTCCCTGGAAGCCCTGAGGTCTGTCCGTCTTTGGCTGAGGCGTCGTCTTGGAAACCCTGCCTCAGCTGACTGCTGATAAATGGCTGCAACGCTCCGGTGGTGGTGTAGCTCCCTCTCCCTCCCTCCCTCTCTCCCTCCCTTCCTCTCTCTCTCTCTCTCTCTCTCTCTCTCTCTCTCTCTCTCTCTCTCTCTGACCACTTCGCTGCTGGGTGTCAGGTTTCTCTCCTCTGGCCCAAGGTAATGTCTCTCCTTTCATTGTTTTTCTTTTTTTTTTTTTTTTTGCTTCTCCCACATGTGATGTCTTGGCTTTCAGTCCACAAACAGAGACAGTCTCCACCTCAACACGTAAAACGTGGGGCAACACGTCATTCACGTGGCATCGTAATGGCTCTTAGTCTAAAAATTTTAGGAACATCTTGTTTAGAAAGCGATCATATTTTCCCGTTTTCTATCGTAACGATATATTACTGGGGGTTCCTCATTCCCGAAAGATTTCCACAAAGACTTCCACCACTGAACCTCAAGTCCCCGACCACTATAAGGGATCAGCAACCAGTGTTTGCATGGTTTACCTGAGCTTAACTGCTGGTAGTTCGCCGTGATTGCCCTACTGACGGAATCCAACTTGAGTTTGCCATAGTTTGTGTGCTGGTGAGGTGGTCAGTATGAAGGCTCTCTCTCATCATACGGCTTACAGCCACGAAGACAGACATCATCCTGTATTGGTGTGTCGCACGCTAAGAGTTAGCCCCTCTG
The DNA here is from genome assembly GCF_036320965.1 of Panulirus ornatus. Lineage (NCBI taxonomy): Eukaryota > Metazoa > Arthropoda > Malacostraca > Decapoda > Palinuridae > Panulirus > Panulirus ornatus. The sequence goes on along the minus strand of NC_092271.1, from coordinate 21,061,903 downwards.
AACAAGAGGGCACGACCCTTGGGCATGACCCTCCGTCCACCAGAGGTCAGGTCAAAAGTCGTACCGTCGTGCTTAAACGTCGAACAGTCATGGTCGGTTTTCATTTTCATGTTCTTCATCTTAACATCTTTGAATTTTCGTACTTCACTTGTCAGGCTCTTGCCAGCAGTCTTGGCGTCGTCTGTTCCTGTTGTAGAGGCGTGTGTATGTGTGTGTGTGTGTGTGTGTGTGTGTGTGTGTGTGTGTGTGTTGAGGATGAGTTCCTTCATTCGTTGAATAGCTATCCCTATGTGTGGACAGAGTCCAGGTCATTGCAGACATCACCAAGCACGTCATCAGAGGCCTCTACGTCTCGAACCCCGTCATCATTCCGCGGTCGCTAGAGCCTCCTGCGTCTCCAGGCAAGGGGCAGATGACACTTGTGTCGAGTGATCCAGCGTCCTTAGAGCAACGCCTATGCAAGATTCTCGTGAGAAGTTAATGTTACACTTTGTCTTAAAGCTTGTGATGCCGTCTTATTGTCCAAGGAACTTGTGCTTATGGAGCTGTTAGAATGACGAGACTTCTGTGTTATTCTAAGATGCTATAAGCCCCTGAGTGCGTCGTTCGGCTTGGCTCCGTGAGCCTGAGGATGCCGGAGACGCAAGAAATAAGGTCTGACGTAAGTAAGTTCGTAAGAGTGTTAGTTTCCGATACACGCGTTGCTTGCCTGCCCCCCACCCCTCTCTTCCCTTCCTCCCTCCATTGCCTCCCTCCGCCTCCTCATGTCTTCCCTCCGACCAACCGCTTGGGCGCATCTTGCTGGTGTGGTCTCTCTAACCCGGCCTGACAGCTTTTAATTAATCTCTTGACTTCACGTCTAGTACTAGTCGCGGCCGTGCATATCACAGATTCGCGAGGTCAGAGGTCAAGGTGAGGGGGGGGGGTGGGTAGGGGGTTTAAAAGAGTTGGAATCTTTTTATTTTTATATTTTTTTTCAGTTTTTTTTTCTGTCATTTCGGTCAAACTTTGCTGATGATGAGACGCTCCAAAAAGGATTCAGTTTGGGGAATTATTATTTTTTTTTTTCCTTTTATCATCGATTTCTTCTTTTTCAATCAGGCATTATGGCTGATCACATCGTGAGAGAGAGAGAGAGAGAGAGAGAGAGAGAGAGAGAGAGAGAGAGAGAGAGAGAGAGAGAGAGAGAGGCTAAGGCTCGCACCGAGAGCTTGCCCCATGGCGCAGACTGGACGTGTGTCCCCGCTCAGTTAGGACGCCGTGATCACGGACGCCCCCTGATGAAACGTGCGGTCCGGCAGTCCTCCGGAAATCCAGGGGCAGAGGCGTCATGTTGTAGGTAATTAGTATCCAGTGATTTATGATAGAGACCTTCAGTCATCGGACGGATGAAGAGCGGGCAACGAATCAAAAAGATGGATGCGACTTTTAAGATACGCCAGCAGATATGCGCACCAAAGCCTTGACTATTTTGCTTCCTCGGCAAGTATATGGTGAAGCCTGAGTGTATTTACCGGTGTACTTTAACGTGCCGTCCATCTTTGGTACTGTGGGCAGTTCCTCCGACTTGTATAAAATGTTCTTGTGCATTCGTGGGGTCCTTCGACCTGTACAGACCCCCTTGTACAATGGTGTGGTTCTTCAGTTTTGTACAGTGATGGGGAGGGGGGGACTTTGCGCTGAATGATGATATGGTCTTTGATCTGTACAGAGTTAGGGCCTGTGACCTGTATAAACTGAGGCGGGGTCTTTGATTTATATAGTGGTTGGGTCTGTTGGTCTGTACAACATTGGTCTTTGATTTGTATAGTGGTGATGGTGTTCCTCGACCTGTGTTGTTGATACTGTTATATAACAGAAGCAGCAAGTGGCTATATAAATGGAATAAAGCAGCGACCCGTTTGAATTTAATGTAGCGAATCTCCATCCAATTAGCTCAGCTGGCCTCCAGTCAGTTCAGTGTTGCCAGAACATCATCCAGTCAATGCAGTTGGTTCCCCTCGGTGAGGCGGACGCTGAAGTCTCTTTGTGTTGACAGTTCGGCCGGTGTGTGTAGTTCCAAGTATTCGGCTTCCAGTCGATTCAGCCGATGTCTGCCTCACCAGTCTCTGCGATGTGTTTGAAGTCAGTTACAGTTAGCATGCAGTCAGTTGATGCAGTCTGTTTCGTATTCGTGTAGGTGGCCGCAACGCCAGTCGGTGCAGGTGACGTTCTTACGTTTCGTTTATTGTTTTGTGTAGCTTATTGTTTCGTGTCACTTATTGTTTTGTGTCGCTTATTGTTTCGTGTGTTTATTGTTTTGTGTCGTTTATTGTTTTGTGCCACATATATGGACAGATCAGCTTCTTCCTGTCCCCTTCTGAGGATATGGTGGATCTAATCGTTTTCAACCTGGACACACCCTTCGACACGCACTCCCTGTGCCTCCCACTTATTCCTCATCAGGTGTTCAACCACCTCTCTCTCTCTCCCCTTCTCTCCCCCTCTGTGAAATCACACACCCTCTCGTAAATACTCTGCCACAATCAGGTTTTGTTCCCCCCGCTCACCTCCACACTCACCCCTTCCCCTCCCCCAACGCTTCCCACACTGATTTACTCTGGTCGTTTCGTTATGAGAAATCTCGCTCTTGTCTTTATTACAACCTGCGAGCACAATGTGTCATCTTTTCTGTCTTGATTACTCTGTCACTGAAGCGTTTATTGAGGTATTGCGACAGGAATTGACCACTTGGTCACAACTGTTCTGAGGACTTGCCACTGCGTATATCACACAGCAACAATTTGTTTTGTACTTTCTGTCAAGGTTTACTGTTCGTTCGTGACGGCTTCTGTAGAGGTCTTCACAATACTGGTTTCTAGTCAAGAGGTATGGACAACATTGGCTTCTATCCCAGAGACCTTCATGATAATGGTGTCTGATCTATCCAGCAAGAAAACGAATATTTGATAATCGTCTTTGCTACTCACACAGAGTAACAGAGTTGACTAGTCACGTCTAAGTTATTTCATATAGCACAACTGGTCGCTTGCCTCACACTCATTTGAATTGGTTCTTTTGAAAGCTTTGTAGTGATATTCGTGTAGGAAGGCTTGCTCGATTTGCAGGCACGTGTTATAATAGCCAAACGGTCGATAATTTTTCACAGAATTACCTTTCACCAGCAGCCTACCTCTGGCTGCTTGCCTCCCACGCGTCCAACCATTTCCTTTTTCTCTCTCGCGTGTTATCCACTTCACAGTTTCATCGTGCACGATTTCTCTCATACCCACCCGGGTCTCCGTGGATATTGCTGCCTTCGTTCGTGGCAACAGTTGCTCCTCACTGTCGATTCGTAACACCGTGTGAGAGAGAAAACTGCAAATCTCCCGCTGGCTCCTCAGAGCGCGAAGCATCCTTTGATTTTTATGAAGAAAATATATCATTTCCTAACTTTTGCACGATGTCGCAATTTAGAATTTCATCAGCCGGTCTGTTCCAGTCCTCTGCGACTGACTTACTGTAAAAGGCACCAATTTCGTAATGCTGTACGTCCTCCACCGCCCTCGCTGTACCTGAGGTTTTCTTAGTTCTTTTACAGTCTTTGCTGACCTCTTTTGGGTTTTCCATTGTTCGTTCTTATCGGTTCTTTGATATGACATAACCTGAGAAGCATGTTCTAGTTCTGGCCCGATGAACGGCGTGAACAGCTTGTTGAACGTTCTCATATCTCTGTACTTGAATGTTATTCTGATATATGCCAGTACAGACAGCTCGTCTCCTTTTCAGTTTTCAGAAGCAGACACAACTTGTCTCCTTCGCAGTTTGTCGAAGGTGAGGGGAAGATTCGTCTCTGCACGAGAATCCAAATTCTTTCATTGGATGCCTTCACATCTGGAATCCCTCAGTGTTAGTACCTTTACCATCTGAGAAATGCATGTGTTTTCTACTGCCTGTACTTACCCTGACCGTTCCTTCATTGTTATGAGTGTATGTGCGCTCCGACGCACTCGAATTCTGCGAAGGATTTTTGCATTATCATCACTACAGTACTGGCACTTGTTACCGACAGTGACTCCTCCCATCATGTATTATTTGAATGTGTGTGTGTGTGTGTGTGTGTGTGTGTGTGTGTGTGTGTGTGTGTGTGCGACAAAAAAAGAAGAGCACATTTTTGCCAACTTTTGTGGAGCTGTTGACACCCCGCTACATGACTATACCATTAAATCCTGGGGCAGCTGCGTCACCTCCTGCGGGATACACACAGCGGGAGCTCTGTCTACTACGCCTTCCTCAGGAGTACAAACGAACGACTGACTGTACGGTGGTAGCTTCTGTCGTGGTGTTGTTGTGTACCTCTTTACGACAAGCTTGAGGAAGGTGGAGAGAGGAGGGAGGCCAGGAGAGCGTTTGAACCCCCGCAGCAGCAGAGTCGGTTGGGTCGTGATGCGTTCGATGGTCAACGAGCTCGTTGCTAGGTTTCAAGACACAGGCCACCGTGGTGTTACCCCCTTAGTTACGCTGCGGTTGTGAGAGGTGTTTGCCATGTGTGAAAGAAAAGAAAGGAAGTTAAGGACGCGGGGGAGGGATGGGTTTGCTTGTTTGGACTGTGTATAGGTGAGTTCTTAGAGAGAGAGAGAGAGAGAGAGAGAGAGAGAGAGAGAGAGAGAGAGAGAGAGAGAGAGAGGAAATATACTGTAAACAAACAGGAAAATAATGGGAAAGAAACAGAAGTTTACTTTCCTGAAAAGAAAAGGGGGAAAAATGAACATTTGTTCTTAAAAAGCTATAAAAATCCGAGGAGGGAAGGAATGTGCATGCATCCGAGCTTCGCCCAGTGACTGTGGACACCATCTTTCCAAGCCATGTCTCTCCCTGCGTCGAAAATTACCCCCATATTGTGTGCAGTGCCGCCGTATGCCGCGCCATTTGCGTCACCGAGCAGCGTAATGGCAGTACATGATTCTGTGGCTTTGGTCTAGGTGGGCGGGGTATATATATATATATATATATATATATATATATATATATATATGTTCTGAATCTCTGCGAATTTGAATACATATTCGCGATTACAGCGACAAGTCGTGGTTGTACATGGCGAGGCTGGCAAGGTGTTACATTAAGGAGTCAACAATGTAAGTGTTGGTCAACTTTAAGTTGTGGAGGTGCAGGAGGGAGGGAGAGGAGCAGGAGGGAGGGGAGGGAGATGTGGTGTGGTGGTGGGCGACACCACACACACACACACACACACCACCATCCGCTCTGCTACCAGCCAGCCCAGCCTCTCTGACTGGCCCGAATCTCACACACCTTTAACACAACCGTGAGCACGAACCACCCTCTTCTCCCCCCGTCAACCAACCCTACCCAACCCACCAGGGCCAACACTGTGGCCCTCTGCACCATCCATCACACACACACACACACACACACACACTTCCTCCACCACCGCCATCTACATCACTGCCTCCTCCTTCATCCCCTACAATTCATTCGCCCCCTCCTCTCCAGGCCGTGGCAGTGGATCTCTCTGTACTCCCCGAGATCCTTCCACCGTCCACCAGGCTTTACTGTCCTGTCTCTACGGCAGATAACCTTCCCGCGGACCATCAGGTCTCCTCTGCTATCTGTCCCTACCGTATTCTAGGGTAGAATTTCCCCCTCCTCCCTCATTTGGTCGATTAATTATATCGGTTTCGTTCGCATTCCACCGGGTGCAGCGAGTTTAAGGTCTTTACGCTCGAACAGACCCCTCCATCACCCGGTAGACCACGTCACCCGCCACTACCTATGTCAAGGGAGTTTCCTCATTCCTACCAGGCGATGCAGCATCTTTATCAGCCTAATGTGGGGCACAGTGTCAAATGCTTTCTGGCAGTCCAGATACGGTCAGTCGTCCAACCCAGCCGCCCCTTTTGTTTCACATGACCTCCTTTCCCTAAGATCATGGTGTTACCTACAAAGGTAATTTCTGTCTTGTTAAAAAGTCATTTGTTTTTTAATCTTCGTCACCAGAACCCTACAGACCACACTCGTTAGTGAGACCGGTGTGTGGTTCATCGTCTGTTCATGGTCTCCTTTGTTATAGACAGGTATGACGTGTGTGTGTGTGTGTGTGTGTGTGTGTGTGTGGGCGACTTCAAAGGACACATGAGTCTACGGTTACATTTAATTATATCCTTCATTCCCGTCCTGTCTGGGAAGGTGGGTGGGTGGGAGGGAGGTGCTCGCTGACTGCAGACGTCTGTCTGGCATGATGACATGCGTTCTGTCCCCAGTTTACGTCGATGCAGGTGTTCTGTCTCGGATGATGTCTGCCAGGATGTAAACTGTGTGTGTTTCAGTCTTGAACGCCTGCTTGCCCACCAGTGCCTTCATTTGAGGGATCATGGTTTTGCTTGCTTGTTACTCACTCTACTGTTTCTCATATTTTCTCTCTTGTCTGCATGTTTCTCTAGCTGTCGGTGTATAAGTCTGCCTCCCTCTGCCTGTCTGTCTCCCTGTCTTTTTTCCCGTCTTCTCCTCTGTCACCACAGCGGTTGCAGGTCCGCGTCGGAGAGTTGTCGGCCTCCCACGCAAAGTTTTGATACCCTAGGCAGCTAGACAGCCTGCTGAATAGGGAGCTAGTCATGAAACTCTCCCCTATGTCTGCGTCCTGTGCCGGCGAGACACACACACACACACACACACACTGCACGTGAGGCGACGCAGAACTAACCAACCATAAGAACGGAATGGCTGTTAGCCACGGAGACGACGCCCCCGATGTAAACACGACCTTCTATTTGCCGGTTGGCAACCACCTCATTCCCCTCGTAACGAGCCAGATATCGGACGGATCATGGCTGGTGGTTATCGCCGCCTCGGGGCGCTCCAGCTATCGAGTTCTTGGAGCAATTATCTTAAATCACAAGCCTGGCGAGCCTCGCGCCGTAATGACCGCTCACCGCCTCCTGGGAAATGAGCTTCGTGTCCCGGAATATTGATGCCGAGTTTTACGTGTCGGACCAGCCGAGCCTAACGCCCGTGTTCGGGGTGTAGGTGGGGGTGTGAGGATGGACAGGAAGGGAAGGGAAGAGGAGTATAGCAGGAATTATAATTTACTCAGAGAGAGAGAGAGAGAGAGAGAGAGAGAGAGAGAGAGAGAGAGAGAGAGAGAGAGGGGTGGAAACAAAACCCAGGTTACGGAAGCGATAGTATCAGGTCTGGGCAAGATAGACGGCCAGGATTTCCTCGGGTTGATTCATTATGTTGTTCGAACCTGCTCCCTTTCGGCTCACGGTCTTGCGTCGGCCGTTTGAAGCAGAAGAAAAAAGAAAGAGGAAGTTAAAAAAGAAAATGAGAGCCAATGTTTGACTCTCTTCCAAACAAGGACGATTTGAGCAGGTCGCAGTCGTTCGCCTGAGTCTGCCCTTCGTATCGCTATCCACAATGGATGATTTAATACCTTAATTAAGATCAATTACCTTAATTGAGATGTATAAGCACACTGCCGCGAGGATAATACCAACCTTTACCACGCAACCGACATTCCCGCAGCCAGGGGTACCAACCGGTATTGCTACCTCACGACAGATGAAGAAGCAAGGAAGAAAATGGTTACTGTAGCTCTTTGTAAAAGAAAAAAAAAAAACAGTAGCTGAGATTCCCTACCGAACGTTGGCATTGATCAACGTAATATGTTGCCTCATCTCGGCTGAACTTGATGGTATCTGTCAGGTATAATAATGGTAAGAAAGAAAACGGATCACAGCCGCGGATATGCACCAGTTTGTACTTCACGGAGACCAGCCGGCAGACCAGTGTATCTACTTCCATCCACTTTCCCCCGGCTTATATATACTCGTTCTTCGATGGAGGTGGCGTATTTAGGATCGTATTTAACGACAAACGCCATCGAACACTCTGTATTATTCAGGGTCACATTGAAAGACAACGCCAGCAGCAGTCAAAACAAAGAAAGGCTGAGTCCTGGTTGTGTATGGAAGGCAACATTTCAACTTTCGCTCTCAGAAATACTAGGCTCCTGTTTCCTCAGCGGGTCTCATTTCTTATTATTATTCTCCATCACATTAGCTTTACTTCTCATATCACCTCTTGAGTGTGTCTCACATCATTAACTTTAATGTTTCTTGTGACACCGTCTCTCTCTATGTCATGTCCCTCATCCCGTTATTTTGATTTTTTTGTAAATGTATTTTTTTTGTGATTCTTATCTTATAAAGTCTTTTTTTTTTACTTGCGTTTCACCACTTCATCTACACGTTTCTCTGGTTTCCTTGTTATTCCTTCAATATATCCTCGATATTTTTAGTCGTTGTGTTTTGTGCTTACAGTACGACCTTGCTTACCTTCCTCCACCTCCATATTCACTCTTTCTCCTTAAACTTTTATGACATTTTTTCTGTCCTCTTCACACTCCTCTTTGCTCTGTCACTCACCATGTTCTCTCTTCATACTCTCGTCCTTTTCATATTATATCTTCTTATGTCCCTTTTCGATGTTTCCAACCATTTTTCCTCTTTACTACTGCTTGCTCTTTCTACTCTCCTTTCTCTATTTCTCCTCCTACCTCGCTGTATTTTCTTCCTTCCTCACCCACAAGCATACATACAATCTCGGTCCCAGACGTGGTAACGCTTGAATATTTATCGCAACTTTTTGACTTTCCTGAACTACAATGCTTAGTCTTGCCTTTTGCCAGTACCTCGTCAAAAGTACTCGTAAGTACACACATTCTCTCTCTCTCTCTCTCTCTCTCTCCACACACCACACAAATAACAGTCTACATTTTGGCCCCGCGAGTGGAGTGAACAGGCGCTGCGCGTCAGCCGTTCAGCGCATGACGGACAAGTACAGGAAAGATATGATATATCACTCATGGCGCGCACCCTACCCCCCTCCCCCCCTTAACTGTCAGGCCAACCTCCCACCGGGGGAAGGGCTCTCTCGCGACGTCAACTTTCAATATTGATTTCACCAGCTATATGGAAGGTGAGGCTTGTAGACTCACTCGTGTGTGTGTGTGTGTGTGTGTGTGTTGGAGGAGGGCAAGGGTAGAGGTGTTAAGGGTGTGGGGTCGGGTGGGGGAGGGGTGGTTAGTGGTTCACGATAGACCAGACGGCCATTACGTATTGAGGAGAATCACAGCGATGCTCTGAGGGTCTCTCAAACTGCCAGTGTGTTTTATGCTCCGATCAGCCACACACACACACGCGGTGAGTGGACGTGCAGGAGGAGGAGGAGGAGGAGGCTGGTCATGCCTCCTGTATTGGTGCGGCAAGCCTATGTAAACCCCAACGCCTCCCCTACCCCACGTCACCTGATTTTTGTTCATATGTGGTGACGCCATTGTGCACGTCGTGTGTGCTCTTGAGGTGTTCAGGCGAGAATGGCTGACCAAAAGAAGAATGAAGTTAGTGAGGTTTTCTTCTTTTTTTTGTGCGGATTAAAAAGCCCTGCCTACTTATGGCCCACTTCGGATGACTGGCAAAAGTAAACAGGAGTTGAAAAGGAAAGCAGAAGAGGTTAATTACAGCTCCTCAGGTGTTTGGAAAGCCTCGCTCCGTAAAGACTTTGGGAAGGTTGTTGGGGAAAAAAAAGGAAAGTTACGGAGAGAGAGAGAGAGAGAGAGAGAGAGAGAGAGAGAGAGAGAGAGAGAGAGAGAGAGAGAGAGAGAGAGAATTTGGCACCTTCGCCGCTCGTTGGGGATAGGAAAGACTGGAGACACCATAACGGTCATGTCTCGTGTGTCTGGTCGCCACACAAAAGCCATGGGAAGTGATATCTAGTGGCTGGCATGGACGCAGATTGGCAGATGGGTGTATACGTGTATACGTTCAGTATCTACAAGAAATGGTTGAAAGTGTTTGAGTGGTCGTAGCTATATCGTCAAGTATGATGTTCTGTATGAGATAAATACACTCACCTGCGATCGTAATTATTAAGCAGTGTGCCGGAAACCAGTTCTGCTAACGAGGAAACAACCATTGAATGGCTAGGGGGGTGATTCATGGTCAGCAAGCTAACCGCTACACCACGAACGCCCTTTGTGTGTGTGTGTGTGTGTATGTGTCCGTCCGTCCTCACTACCCACCATTTTCCCTTCCCCCTGCGAAGCGCCGTCCCAAAACAACCTGGGGAGACAGTTCACCTCGTTATCTGGACTTTGTGGGGGGAGGTTAATTTCACCACAGGTCACTCATAGGTCTCGCTGATAGACCCAAGGGAAATACCAGTTTACTGTATAGTATTCCTGATCTTGGTATAACATAAAGTTGACCTAGAAATAAAGAAAGAAACAGCAGGAAATTTCCATTTAAATGGAATGAGAATGTTAATGGGAGGCTGAAGCAAAAAAAGAAAAAAAAATTGTGGCAAACTGGCAACTGAATCCTATCCTGTTTCAAGGAAGACTATTTTATTTAGTTACAGTATATTGTGTACTATTTGATATAGATATTAAGGCGTTTACGTAAATGCTAATTGCAGGAACTTCACAATTCTAAAGTAAGAAAAAAAAGGTTAAATACTCTAGATCAAATCCATTACAAAAAACCGAGGCTTATCGCTGGCAACCTCGCCGGATTCAAATGAGCGACCGTAATTCAACCCGAGACACTTCTGACTCTACCTTAATGGATCCGAACCTATTCAATTAGTTGCGGGCGGTCCTCGTAACCCCCCCTACCCCCCCCTCCTGCCTCCTCCCTTTCTGGAGGCGTTCCCGTTGTGTCTCCTGAAGAGGGAGGAGCCCCTCGCGTACTGTAACGGCCAGAATGTTCTCTCTCTCTCTCTCTCTCTCTCTCTCTCTCTCTCTCTCTCTCTCTCTCTCTCTCTCTCTCTCTCTCTCTCTATCCCGCGCTGTCACACTCTGAGACGCTTCGGTAGTAGTGTGTTGTAGACTACCACACACCTGGCCACACCTGACTCGCTCTGAAATTTATGAAATTTATGACTGAAAGTATTATATACGTACATTCAGCTACGGAGGCTGCCCCCTCGTGAATTTCATTCTTGTAGCATCGCTAACAACGTTTACAGACTCGAGGTCCTCCTACGTCAACCTGTTTTTGCCCATAAGGATCGCCATAGTTGTTCGTTTTCATTCGGTATCAAGTGTTTCAAAATACAAGATCTACTACCATTGGGTTGTTTGCCTGCTCGCCTGGTTGTTTAGGTTGATAACGTGTTGGGATAAGTTCTTTCGACATGGCGCTTGACATGTTAGAAATCACGGTGTTGTGAAGATGAGAGGGTTGGTGAAGATGAGGGTGTAGTGAAGATGGACTTACAGCTGATGCCTCTTTAAGGGTGTTTTGAAGATAAAGGATGCAGAGAAACTGGCTTCTGTGGCTAGATCAAAGGCCAATAATGTTGTGTGTGTGTGTGTGTGTGTGTGTATGTGTGTGTGTGTGAATACACAATTCTAGATTTTACAGCAAAAGTGATGCCTTTCATTACAAATTATGACTGAAAATACGTAACGGTTCAGGATCAAGAAATAACCATGACTTTTTGATGGGTTAATATAATCGTTTTAAGTTTTAATGAGTTTTACCACTGAAGTGGAACAAGTGTACGAAGAGTCTGTGGAGGTCGGAGAGGTGATTAAACAAATGTTGCCAGATCCAGGAGAGTCTTGGTGAGGTCAGCAAGTGTTGCCAGAGCCGAGAGTCTCATGAGGTATGTAGTGATTACACCAGTGTTGCCGGGGACTCGTATGAGGTCTGGGCTGCAGTTAATATATCAGTGTTGCCAGCCTCGGGACTTGTTTACCGACGTGTGATTACTGTTTCTCTGTGTGTTTCGGTGAGAGAGTTTTACACTGGTATTGCCCCACGTCTCCTACCTTGTGTGTTTGTATCGTGTGTTTACTCCTATGTAGGCACACACGCATCCTAGCTTATACCAGGTACACATTTGTTGACCAGCCTTTGTGTGTGTGTGTGTGTGTGTGTGTGTGTGTTTGTGGTATAAATGTGTAAATCTTTGATGTTTGATTATTGGAGACAAAGGCACTATATCTAACAAGAGCTTGACAGAACTTCCGATTCTACATATTTTGTGTTCTGTGGCATTCGAATGTCGCTCTCTGATAATTGGTCAACAAACTTAGACTTTTAAAGGTCATTTTCGAAAGATTTGAGAAAAAAAGAATATGAGAAATTGGATATAATTTCTATATTTTCGCTCTTGCATGTCAAATACACTCGTCGCGAATAGAAGAACCTCGATTGAAAACGAAAAAAAGAAATAGAGGGAGAAAATTTAGGATTCATAGACAAATGAATGAAGATCACATGTTAGTAACTGAGAAAAATGAAAAAGAGAACTTTCCTTCCAAGCCAAATGTCTCAAGAACTCGTTCTTCTTAACGTGTTTGTGATGTTGACAAATGCTATTAAATGCTGGCATGATATGTATATTTTGTATGTCAATATCTCGCCAAAGGTGACCCCTCTTCTATTGGTGACAGTGGATATGCAACACAGAATGTGTTTCCAGTGGTAAAAACACGCGTAAGAATCATTGTCGTGATTCACGTAGCCGTTTAGTGAGATAAGTGGGTCGACCAATTGGCTGGGTAGTGATTATAATACATACGTCTGATTTGACACTCTTCCCCGTTTTCGGAAATATACGCTTCATATATATGTAAAATATAATGCTTTATTGGTAGTCTGTATACCGCAACTGAATAGGGCTTTTTTTCCAGATTTTTCGTCTGTGCAACATTTAAGGTCTTTCCGTTGAACGCAGTCCTTTTTGATATATATATATATATATATATTTTTTTTTTACAAAAACCTTCTTTTTTTTTTTTTCCTTTTTTCTCTGTCTTTAAAAAAAAGTCGGCTTCAATCATTCATCTAGCTACCGACTGGGATAAAAAAAAAAAAAAAAGTATGTTGACCCTAAAGGGAAAATACCATTATCCTATTTTTTTCCCCCAGTATATTGTCGTAAACCCCAGATCAACGTCGAGATGTCCATGTTTTAAATCTAAGACAGAGAAGGAACCAAGGCTCAGTATGACTCTTTCTAAATAGTTTAGGCTGGAAAGTCAAGCAGATATATATATATATATATATATATATATATATATATATATATATATATATATATAAAGATAAGATGAACGGTTTGCGAATAGGAAGTTTATCATCACAATAATTTGCTTATATAAGTGGAACACGCCTTTGCTGTGCCTGTCAGGATACTTGCACAAAGTTTAGAAGGCTTGTATATATATATATAGCTGTGAGTTAACCCACGCCACATATTACTCCGGGATAAGAGACAAAATGAAAATGTGGATACCCTGTTTATCTTTTTAATTCGTGTAAGTAAAACGCAACATATCCAAGGTTGAATCAAGTTTTTACAGGGTGCGTGGGTGTTGTGTGGCAGTCAAACTGCCTTTTCAGAGAAAGAATATCCAAATTGAGATACACGTAGGTTGGTTGGTACTTTGGCCTTTGTGCATACCAACTGCTGGTACTTTGGCCTTTGTGCATACCAACTGCTGGTTACTGAGGACGTCGGCTTCATTTAGAACCATCGCCAGAGAACTCTCGCGCTCGAACGCCTTGTATAGGCGTTCAAGATAATTCTAAGACCAGAGACGCTTTCAGTTGCATGTATGACCCCCTTACAAGATTTGGATAAGTCCAGTAATTCTTCAGAAAGTGCTGACTTATGTCGTATTTTTTGCACGACAAATTTATTTCCATAGTTTTCTGTATATTGTCTGGGAAACCCGGAGTGTTATTATGAAAAGAAAATATATAGAACAACAGTGTGTACGAGCAACGACATGTTGGTACAGATTCAACCCGCGATATTTATATCAAAATTTTAAGTTTCCGCGTCAGCAAGCGTTGACGTCACGCCAGGCTAGAGACCGCGAACCCATAAACACTCGTTGACAGAGACTTACAGAAGGTAATAAAATTTTGAATCGGTTTGATTCATTTCCAGACGTCACCGAAGTCTTATATTTTTTGCAAGAGTATAACTATGCTTACCATACCCCGAAAACCTCCTTAGATCAAAAATTGCTAACAAGTGAACTATGGCTTTTGATATATACGACCCATAACAAATATGTATATGGTGAGAGTAAGACGCCTAGTAACAGCATTAGGCAAGATTAAACCTAGGTGAGAAGCAAAGAGTTTAGGTAACAGTCTCAAAAGTTAATGCTTTATGCTTTGAACACAACGGTAAGATACGATCAATGAGTATCATACCATAGCATTTTGACCTGAGCCTAAAGGAACGCGTTAAAGTCATGGCCATCATAGTATATATATATATATATATATATATAGGTCGTGTCGTCATGCTCAGGATCGTACCAGTGTGCTTGAGGAATTAAGCGGAGAAACAAACTCTTCGTTCAAATGAATATAAATATTAATGAAATCGTCAAATGAACTCTTCATGAACCTCAAAGAATACCACCGCTTCGAGAAACTGATGCTAAACCCTGATTGATTGGGAATGCAATCGAGAACTTTCTATCCAAATAATTGTCACCCACAACAGAACACCATGGCTCAGCGATGATAAGACCCACTCTAAATGCAATCAGAACCTCTTTTCGAACATAAAAACGGGATAACAGAAAAACGCGTCCTTCATCTTTTTTTTTCTATATTCGAAATTCTAAGTATGTGGTCTCAGACATCAGTTCAAAACATACCCATAATCAATGAATAATTTGCATTGACTTACGTAATAATTTCTCAAAATGTTGTGAAACGAATCGTTCGAAATACGCTACACTTAACTTGAGGAATGTAAACTTGCAGACAGTTTACTAGATTCCAAGAAAGCATCATTGATGAGATTTTTTTTAATTCATCGATTTCGATAATAGTCAAGGAGAAAAAGAAAAATCTAATGTAGCCACCAGAACCCAACCCAATCTAATGTCATGGTCATATTGACTGCCATGTTTTTACTGGATGCTGCAGTGCATTAACTGCATTGACAAATACATTTCATGGGATAAAACACTGTTCAGCTGCACATTAGGTAATAGCAAATGGTCTGTGTCAAGTAACATTAAGTTAATGTCATAATAGACTGACAATGAAATATGCAGATTTTCATAATCCATTTTTTTCTTGCTGTCACCATAATAGATAGTTTCCACGTTTTTGCACTTTAGCTATTCAGTCTTGCAAACACAGTTGGCCAACTTATATCTTGGAATAGGTCATTTAATTGATAAAACACTTAAGATACAAACCTGCTTTGTTCACTGACAAAGCTAAACATAAAAATTTCAAGTTTCTTTAGATTTGTTCTGCTTGTGGACCTGAAGTTAGAGCATTCCCAGATATTGTTAAAGGAAGTCTGCCTTAAAACTGCCTTACTTGTACAAAATGCTTGAGGTACCCCACGCCAGCCGTAGACCTTAACTTCCTCGTACTTTTCACTGCAACTCTGTCAACAAGCCTAAAGTACCTACCTGCCCCGTTTGAAATGCTTTCAACAGGTGTGCTTTTGATGCTCAGTAACCCAGCGTGTATCTCCCTGACATTGCTGCTCGTCGTGTGTTTTTTTGTGGCACTTTTCCAACTTAAGTCTGCTGTAGTCACTGTCTGTTCACTCCTCGTGCTGGTCTTCCCCTACTGAAGACAACATCCTTATCGACTGTTCCCACTGACTGTGCCAGATATGATCCATAAAGAACTCTACGTTGTAATGCTAAAGAAAAAGAAATACTTGAATGTGTCACGATATTCATGTAAAAAGATATGTAGTCACCGGTGTCAGTACGCTATACTGTAATGACCCCCTTGTTTCCAGGAGCACTAGATTTGACAAAATAAAGTGGAGACTTTTATCACTCAAACTGAAACGTAGCTAGAAAGATGACAGATGCATTTAGTGTTCTTAACATGCGTCCCCTCACCCCCTCTAATCTACGTGCGCGAAGCTAAGTAGGTCGGTGATTTTCTCCTTTAAAATTTTTCTGCAGCTTGCTCTTACTGTGGATATTTTATTTTAGCCCAACAGAGAAAACAGTGCACTTACCATTTCCTTACTGATGAGAGAGTTGGCGTAGTGCTGAAATGGATCATAAGAAATACGTTATCAGATCTGATTTAACCTCACCCAGTTGGTCAAATTAGGTTTTGGATGAACACGGTCCTGCGATGTTTGAGCAAATCAAGTGATTTTGAAGGAGCATGAATTTAGATTTCTTTCTGAAAACATAGTTTTCAAGCTTAATGAATTGCAGTATTTCTGTACCTGAAGACAGCTTTTAATGTCATTCAGTCTCCACTTTTAAACGCATTGTGAAAGATTGTAATATGTTTTAATAGCATTAGGCAAAATATATCGTTATGATTTTTTTACGAATATGTCAGAGTGCGTTGAAAACAAACTTGATGTGTCTTTGAATACAAGTTTATTGTCCCTTCCTGTATCGATTTCGATAGCAATTAAAAAAAAAAAAGTCGGTCTGATATTCATAGCCACCGGCAAGCTGCCAAATGTATAATAATGGTCATATGCATGATTCATTACTAAATTCCCCATGTTTGTTGGATTGGTCAGTGTATCATTGACAAATAAATTTTACTGCCTATAGCACTCTTGTGTTCAGCTGCACAATGGGTAGATATAATAGCAAATGGACTGTTTGAAATAATATGTCATTGGAGCATGAAATAGATGATGTAATATTCATATGAAATAGATGATGTAATATTCATATGAAATAGATGATGTAATATTCATATGAAATAGATGATGTAATATTCATATGAAATAGATGATGTAATATTCATATGGAATATTCATCAGATTTGAAATATTCTCTGTACCGAAAGATCCGGGGAAAATAAATCGTTGCCTTTGTTTCCTTTTTTTTTTTTTTCCCGTACTTTAATTATCCTGTGTCGCAAACCCAGGAGGCCAGCTTAAGTATTGTGATAGTTGATACAAGCAAGTTATAAACAGTCATAGTTTACGAAGGGCTTGTTATCCCTCAAACCAAGTTCAGGAGGAGAGCGTCAAGGTTCATATAATAATAAACTCATTGAGTTCGGTCTCCTGCTTCCAGATCTTTGATTTATATTTCTGTCTAGTATACTGTTGTGGGAAGTGTGCCAGGAAGCTGCCCCTTACCTATATCTCATTTCGTCTAAAAACTATCCCCAAATATTGAATCAAGAGAGGCTTACGCTTTCTCATGGAGTTTTGCACTTGTACAAAAGCTTGTGTTAGGTGTACCTCTCCAAACGTAATCATAACTGTTTCGAATTCATTATCTTTATGATGTTTTAGCCCAGGCTTGATATATCTTTAGCTGTAAGCTTTGATGACTCTCTAGACATAAACTTGTATCTGTCAACACAAGGTAGATGTATGTAAATACAAGGTTGATGCAACGTTAAGATAACCATGATATATCCTTAAGGCCGATTTTTTTTGCGTTTTGACGACCAATTGCTGCAGTATTTTAGAGAGTAGGGGAAGAAAAAGTTGGTAGGCTGAAGTGGGGAGGCTATAAAAAGATGCATCTGTTCACAGTGTTTACGTGACGCATGTTGATTTTCTCATTTCTTCGTCCTGCTATACTTCCTGAAGAACATGGACTGGATGGACCCTCCCTTTCCAGGATCAATGGTATTAGAGCGATATGCGTAGAAATATGCAAAGAGTGGTTCCTCTATAATTATATATATATATATATATATATATATATATATATATATATATATATATATATATATATATATATATATATTATTCCTATGAGTCCACGGGGAAAATGAAACACGAAAAGTTCCCAAGTGCACTTTCGTGTAATAATCACATCATCAGGGGAGACACAAGAGAGAAATAGAAGTCAGTTGATATGTATCGAAGAGACGAAGCTAGGACGCCATTTGGTAAACATGTGATGATGTGATTATTACACGAAAGTGCACTTGGGAACTTTTCGTGTTTCATTTTCCGTGCGGACCCACAGGAATATCTTGATCACGCGCAAAATTGTGATCCTTTCCAATATATGTATATATATATATATATATATATATATATATATATATATATATATATATATATATATATATATATATAATGAACAAAACTATATGGTCCATGTTATTCTCCTGATGCGAGGCGTACGCTGGACGCCGTACCACCATCACCCGATGGAAAGGGTTAAACACTAAAACATCCTCTTCCAACCCGTCAGCAACATCAGTGGTATTCTCAACGACCGCCAGTATCAGGGTGACGTCAGAGCCACCAACGCAGTATTACCGCGCGAGTTGCCAGTGGTGGGCGGGCTGGCTGGCTGGCTCTCTCTCTTGCCATTCTTTCCCGTAAATCATCGAATTTTTAAATTGTTCATAAGCTCCACGGAGGAGGAGGCTGCTGGTGGTTGCTCAGGGCTGCACACAATACCTCATTAGCATTATAATGAAACCTTCATTCTCTTTTTTTTTTTTTTTTCATTCATATATTGTCTTCCTGTACACAAAGGCTGTTTCCGTCAACATATAATGCATCCAATTATGGATCAATAGCCGATATTTTTACGGTCTCTCATCCCTGACCTTAAAAGAAAATCGTGGAGCGACTTACTATACGAACGAGCTCTTCTAACTTATATACCTTTTACTCGCTTACTACCCTAACTGTGAGTAGAATATACAACTCGTATTCACCATCCGGTCCGTAGGTCTATTCAATGCCATGGGATCTCTTTTGTCGACCTACGAGTAACACGTGAGCCTAGCCATGCCTAGCACCACCATCCTCAACCTACGAGTAACACAGCCTAGCCATGCCTAGCGCCTAGCACCACCATCCTAGCACTCGCGCGTGACCTTATTTCTTACTAAGCTGCTGGACAAGTCGTCAAGTCATGTCCTCTCCATTCACCCACCTTCTTTATGCAAACACTTTCCTCCTGTACTTTTGTCCTAAATCAAGGCCTGGTCTCGTGATGTGAGCGATATCAAAAAGTCACGTCTGTGAGTTGCCACTACTACGGAGGTCTCCTCCCTCTCTCTCTCTCTCTCTCTCTCTCTCTCTCTCTCTGCTCTGTAACGTACTTCGAGCCTGGCCATCACAAACTACACCGTTCTGCTTCTCTTTTAGTATTATTGCTTTGTGCGACGTAACGTTGCACTGACTGTTGAAAAATATTGACTCGGGGACGTAGCAGATGGGGGGGAATAGAGCAAAAAAATTATCCTGTTTTTCTATTTCCTTTTTTTTTTCTTTCTTTCTTTTACCACTAACGTCACGTTTTCACCCGTGCGCTTCATGTATTAGTCATGGAACGACAATTGTGTATGAGAGCATAAGCCTCTTTTGTTAGGATTATTTTTACGAGATGAGCAGAACCCTAACCGGAAAAAAACTCTCATCGGATTTACCGTTGGTCGTAGTTGGTCGTAATAGACTGAAACCTCATGATTGGTTACAGTGCGAGTTGTGACGATCCCGCTCGACCAATCAGGGTGTTTGTTGTCATGGTTCAGTAGGATGCTGGGGGGACCGGTTATGTATATATATCGGAACGATCCAGCAGGGATTGTTGTCATGTTTTCATTTCGTGTGAACTGTAATTTATAAGTTTACATATGTAAATCAGTTGGTCTGATAGTTTCATCATCCGTATTACTGTGTCGCTTACGACGCTCTCTAGTTAAAAAAAGATATAAAGTCTCTTGATCTCTCTCTCTCTCTTGTGCGACCAACATCGAAGTATTTCACAGAAAAAAAATCTAGATCCCCATTTTCTATTCTGCGGACAAATATAATTAAACTGTACTTCTCCCGCATTAAAAACCTGGTAATTTTTTTCCCCCACTGGCTCTCTTATGGCCAGGATGTCGAAACCTAGGCCTTCGGGGTGTGATCACCATATGTTTGTACACGTGTTTATATAACTCCAACTTAAACTAGATGTGCATTTTTGGTGGATGTAATAGATGCCTACTGCCGTGTGGGCGCCCATTAAGCTAAGAATCAAGACACACACACACACACACACACACACACACACACACACACACACATATATGTATATTTCTTTCTTTCATACTATTCGCCATTTCCCGCGTAAGCAAGGTAGCGTTAAGAACAGAGGACTGGGCCTTTGAAGGAATATCCTCACCTGTCCCCCTTCTCTGTTCTTTCTTTTGGAAAATTAAAAAAAAAACTGAGAGGGGAGGATTTCCAGCTCCCGCTCCTTCCCTTTTAGTCGCCTTCTACGACACGCAGGGAATACGTGGGAAGTATTCTTTCTCCCGTATCCCCAGGGATATTATATATAATATATATATATATATATATATATATATATATATATATATATATATATATATTTATTTATATAATAACGTCACGTTCCAGATGGTAAACAGATATTCGGCGGAGGTGAGGCCAGCCACCTTCCTATTGCAGAGCCTTTTCCTCACTGTTTGGCCCCCTAGTGTCCGGCTTGTTGTTAGGGAGGTAAAAGCTCACCTTTACCCCGAAAGCTGAGTCGGGTGTAGGCGAGCAGCCGCCGGGCCCCTCTGGTACTGCCTGTGGGGGACCGCTAATGTTCCATACCCTTTACCTCGGCCAACCCTGCTGCCTGGCCCCTCGCACCCCAACCCGGGAATAATATCCCTTGTTACCAGTAGGTGTCCCTTTCATACCCTGGCCACAGATTCTCTTTTTATTACTTGAAAGTACGGGATGCTTTGTTATTTTTTCTTATATTAACTCGTTTTCTGTCCATTTATCTTGCTTAAGTCTAAGCCACAGCTTTTATTACTTAAAGTTACTGATTATCCAGACTTTGATAAGTTCTTATCTTAACAAGATCACTATTTTCCAAGTGGAGTTGAATTCGTCTCGAATCGACAAGTGGCTTAGATTGCTGCTACTGTATGTAAAGCCCACAGTGAAGGTATGTGCGTCTGGTTTTATGCCTTGTACACGAGTAGAACAGAAAATGAAGTCATAAGTTCTTGTAACTAGTTTAGAATGATTATAACAAAAGTTAAAACTTTTACTATAGTAGATTATAGCTTATTGAGTGAGTACTTATTCATCTTGTTTTTTTTCTGATGTTTTTCATTAGAAAACAGCAGCGGTGCTTCCACCCTGACAGCGAAGTATAGCCTAGTGTGTTTGGAGTGTATCACGCAAATCGGAGTGAGTGGGATGGAACAGAGCTGGTCGGTCGACGGGGTTATGATGCTCACGTTACTTTATAACTGACAGAACGAAACTAAACGCTGTGGAATAGTGCAAAGTATTCATAGTTTTTGAAGACTGCTTTAGGGAGACATTTTTTTTTTTTATAACGGTGTTTCTATGGCCGTTACTGAGGTTAGAATAACCAGCAGGAGTTCGTAAAGACCAAGTGATATCAGCTTGTTGGTGAAGGCAATGATCATAATTGATCATTTAGCTTGTTTTGAGAATATATATCGTAGAACTGTATTGAATTTACTTTGATTCTGAGGAAGGTCGTATGTGTTACACAGTACTTTGTTAATGTTTTAAAAAACCACGTTAAGACCACGAGAGTAAAACAGTTTAAAGGAATCAAATAGAAGCAAAGTTTATATATTTATATATCAAGCTGAATTTATTGAAGGGGCTCGTGTTATATTTACACGAATCAGCAGCATTGCCATTCGATGGTCAAGATCAACAGAATGCTATCGAAACAGTAGTTCTGTATGATATCATTGTGTTAATCACATGGGAAGTACAGATGAATGAAGACACGTTGACCCATGT
Source organism: Panulirus ornatus (assembly GCF_036320965.1). Classification (NCBI taxonomy): domain Eukaryota; kingdom Metazoa; phylum Arthropoda; class Malacostraca; order Decapoda; family Palinuridae; genus Panulirus; species Panulirus ornatus. The sequence continues at coordinate 21,040,129 of NC_092271.1, read as the reverse complement.
TTAGTTTATCAGTTTACACCTTACCTTATTCAAGTGTTATTTGTAAGCCAAATGGATGAAGTTAGGACAGAGTAATAAGAAGGCTCTCTCCCTAACCACTCTTCCTTCCAGCAACAACAGCCAACAAGAAAAAGAATGAAGGAAAAACTATGAATTTGTGAAATAAGCCTGCGTGGAATTAAAAAGGACAGAACAGACGGAAAAATCCTACTCTCTCTCTCTCTCTCTCTCTCTCACACACACACATATATATATATATATATATATATATATATATATATATATATATATCTATATATATATATATATATATATATATATATATATATATATATATATATATATATATATATATATATATATGTATTCCAATATGGAACATTGGAAGACAACATCGAAACAAATTTTATGCTAATGTTGCATCTGGTTTGTTTACTGGCTGGTTTGTCGAGAAGCGAAAAATTCCATTTACTGAGTATTTTGTTTGTATTGGAAATATTCATAGTAACTTCTGATTTGGAAAACAGTAATGCTACAGACGCAAGAAGCGACTGAAAAAATATATATATACATCTAGGGAGAGAGAGATGCGTCTCTGTCAACACAACTGTTTATGTGAGATGTTGGGGCTGTGTGGGGTGTTGGTTTGTCTGTTTGTACATTTTTTTTTTACGTGTTAGCTGAGACGGCTCAGACATTAAAGCCCTAATCAATGATATATATATATATATATATATATATATATATATATATATATATATATATATATATATATTTTTTTTTTTTTTCTTTTTATACTTTGTCGCTGTCTCCCGCGTTTGCGAGGTACTGAGCCAGGTACCCATTGAATCGACCAAACCCTTAAGGGTAGATGAACAGCTAGGTTTGACTGTGGGACCGAATGCCGCAACCTTCCTCGGACTCTCAATTTATACGCTCGACTGTGGGCGGCTCGTGAATGCGTCACGGTCAGAAACGCTAACCGTTACACTATGTAGGTGCATGCGAATGCGTCGCATTTTTTTGTGAGTGTTACGTTTTTTACGGGTGTATTTAGGTTTTTTTTTGTGTGTTTTTGTGCTTACGTTATTACAATGTCTGTGAGAGGGGGGTGCATAATTTTTGGGGTCTAGTGCATTCGCAGGGGCAGGAGTACAGTGCCAATGGAAGGAATGTACAGTGCAGTGCAGTGCATTGTTCACTGAGGGACTGCTTTGTTTATAGCCGCAGTGCATTGTTCATGAGCGAGGGCCTCTCTCTGTATAAACATGCCGGACATGGTTTGACATATAAAGACATCGTTGTTCTTTTGTTTTTGTTTTTTGGCTTAATGCTTTTGCTCGTCTCTTTTAGTGAATTAGATCATGTGGGAAAGCTAGGTAACAGAAGGCGTGATGGTTGACGACTAGATTATCTTCCAAGGGGGAAAGTACATGGGGGAAACCAGATAACAGGAGACCTGATGGTCTGTGACGAGGTTATCGGCTGGAGGGGGGTGTAAATAGGATCCTAGATTCATAATCCGTTTATATATGGAACAAGATTTCTCTGGCCAAAGATGCTGTACGTGTCGAGGAGAGAGAGAGAGAGAGAGAGAGAGAGAGAGAGAGAGAGAGAGAGAGAGAGAGAGAGGAGGAGGGGGAGGAGGAGGAGAGGTTTGCCACTGTCCTGCCAATCTTTTTCATGGATATATTGAAGTGCTTATGGGTTGTGGGTCTTTCTTTGTGAGCGTAGCTCTGTCTTCTCCCCGTTTATATGTGCAGGGGGTCTTCTTTGCAAGACCAGCCCGCCCCCCCTCTCTTGTTTTCATGAGTGTCATGCTTTGTTTGTTAGTGTAGCTCCTTGTTTATAGGTGCGGTGCTTTGTTTATGAGTGTCATTCATTATCTACGGACGTAGTGTCTTGTTTGCGACAGTGGTTTCTTGTGAGTGTGCCTTGCCTTTGTGGGAATCATGGGTCGTATATGGTCTTTGTGCAACGCACTATAGTGAAAAAGTATTTCTAAGCATCGTATTATTTGTAAGGGCAGGGTGTCTTGTTTGTGGACAGGGTGTATTGTATGTAGGCAGGGTAGGGGTGATTTGCTTGTGGGTAAGACGCCTTATCTGTGGGAGAGATGCCTTATCTACGAACTTGAGAAATTAGTTGGGGCGTAATTAGTGCAAACATTCCACAAACTGCTTATCATAAGAGGGTAAAGGAATATCAGCTCATTATTCATGTACTTAAATAATCAGTATCAACAGAAGAATCCTCGTTTTGATATGTATTTCTTTTTCTTTCTCTTACTTTCATCTTTTTCTCTCGTCCTCAAACTTCCCAGAGGTACGATAACCTGACCCCAGCCCCCGCGACCAGCCAGTTAGGTCAACTGGTGTTGTGTGTGAGTGAGTAATGCGCTGTGGCTCCACGCTAACCCTGTCCTCCATCCCGCAAGGGGTTTATTGTGACTTATTTTTGCTTTTAACCCCACTCAAGATGCTGTTAAGGGAGTCTTCCTGTTCTGTGATTTACGGTATGAGGAAAGAGGGTAAATTCTCTGAAAATACGGTATTAGGCACTTTAGTACCATAGTTTAGGAAGTTAAAAGTGAGTTTTGGGGTGGCTGTAAAGACTAGCCTTTGGAAAGGCTATTGGCCAATGCTAGACACAGTGCCCCCCCTCACTCATCACAGTGTTTCCGTCACTCTACGTGCTGTTTCCATTGTCTTTCACGATATTCCTTATTTAAGTTATCAACACGTCACAAATTACCCCCATCAACCCCCCACACAGCGTTCCCATTACTTTATACAACGTTCTGATCACTTGACATAGTGTTCCCATCACCCCACACACAATCTCATCCCTCACTTTATATTTCCATCACCCCTACACAGTGTTCCCAGCGACCTCAGAATGTTCCCATCATCCCACACAATGCACTGTACCTCGCATGATGTTCCATCATACCTTAAAACCAACCTGTGTCGCCTTCATACAGTTCCCCTGACAACACACAGCGACCTCATCTCCTAGCACAATTTTCCTCTAGCATGGGACTCTCTCTCTCTCTCTCTCTCTCTCTCTCTCTCTCTCTCTCTCTCTCTCACACACACACACACACACACACACACACACACACACACACACACACACACACACACACACACACCTACACCTTCATAGCCATGAGGTAGGCTCTCAGGCTTCAAGTATCGCCCAGTTCCTGGAGTTGTATGTTAAGAGAGCTTAGCACGGACACCATATATAAGAAGCTTTAACAGAGCTGAATATATGATTTTCACGTTGTTTTAAGCTTCTTGTGTCACCGAGGAAGTATGAGTATAATGTGACTACTCAGTCGAGTGTAGGGGTGTGGGTGGGGGCAGGTGTGGTGTGGTGTGTGTGGTTGGGCAGCGTGGGTGCTTGCGTAGTCTTGCTGTGGGGGTAATGGGGGATCGTTTAGGTGGTATAGGTGGCATGAGTCGTGTGGACCGTGTGACATGAGTGTTGTGATGAGTACAAGTCGGTCGACAAGCGTTGAATAGAGTGAGGGAACGAGTATGTGTGTGTGTGTGTGTGTGTGTGTGTGTGTGTGTGTGTGTGTGTGTTTGCCTCAGAACCATCAGCCATTTCCCACAACCCTCCAGCAGGCGCCTTAGTCAGATACTACAACCCACACGTCTTCGTTCCTCAAGAACCTTACCTCAACCATATAGCTCGACGGCGACAACCAAACCCTACCTCGAGGAGGACTGGCAAGGCGACGCTTGCTGGACTCGCTCACTCACTCCCTCCTCCTCTTCCTCGTCCACGCCAAAGACAACCACACGAACACATAATAAACCACATTAACGCTATACCCTGCCATTGGAGGAGTCTGGACGGTCAGAAATTTGGTGTAGGGAGTCCGAGGGACGGAGGGAGCGAGAGAGAGAGAGAGAGAAGGGGGGGCTCCTACGTGAGCAAAATTCAGATAATGGACGTTCGGACATGACTAGAATTCCAGGCAGTCTTGTCCTGGAGGATAACACAGGGATGATGGCCGGATATTATGAACGACGGTAGCACCACCCCACACCACTGCTACCAGACTGCAGTGGTGTGTGGGGCGCAGATAATGCTGCAAATACCACTGCAACATTTGTGGCAAGTGTTAGTGTATAGTGCTGACCCACTGCCTCCCATACACGCACAGTATGTACTTCATACCACTAAACACGAGCACATTAAAAGATTTTGAAAAACTTAGGTGATTGTACACTTGTATATGATTGTCTAAGGACCCCTTGCTTGAAAGAGTTCTGGTTTAACTTCAGGACCCCTTTTCCAGGAGCTGCTGCAGCTTCAAGACTGCGTTACTTCCAGTAGCAGGGAAATGATGGACTCTTTTGGAGTGAGAAGGTGTATGAAACTGCCAAAAATCACCCAGTCTTGCATTCGTCACCCATTACTCGTATATTCTATCCCTTGCATCAAGATTGCCGACCGATTCACTCAGCCCCTCCCAAAAACTCTCACTTCACCTCCCGCCTCCCTTCCTTACCAGGTGCCTAAGCCCTAAACACTACGCCCACCTCTCATATATCACGTTCGTTCTCACCACCACCAGTCTGAAGCCAACTTCCTTACAAGTCTCTCATTCCCTCACACACTCCCACAACTTCCCGCCCGTTCTGCAGAGGTAGTGCTATCTTCCACCCTCAAAGCACAACAGACACAAGGATCAAAGGAGGGCGCTGTTTTAGCGGGAACATCAGCAGCATTCACATGGTCAGGGGAGTCTGAAGGAAAGGCAGCGGTTGGAGAGGCAGAGTTATGCAACAGGAGAAGATAGCAACGCCAGACTGTTCGTAGTAGACCACAGCTGAGGGCAGAGGGGACAAGGGGAACGTCACAGTTCATCAGAAATGTCAGTTAAAAGATGGGGGGGCCAGAGGAGGACACTTTACAGTAGAGTTAGAAGCAATAAGGCATTATAGACTCTTGCTACAGCAGCAGCAGCAGTAGTAGAGATACGAGTGAGCCACAGGACGGTGTTCGACAGGGAGAGGAGGCGCTAGTTTACCCACCACCCTCCCGTGCAGCCAGTCCTCTCTCCTCAGCGTAGCCTGCTTGTGATGATGCGACCGGACGTTGTTTCGCCAGCACATTTCTCAGCGAGAAACGACCTCGGTGAAACTATAAGCTGTGTGTGTTTTTTTCCACCCCCTCTGGCCTAATTCTCCAAATAACCTCCCAGAGTTAGAGGGTGGTTATCGCTGATGCAGTTTCATTGCCGTTAGATGAAATTCTCTCTCTCTCTCTCTCTCTCTCTCTCTCTCTCTCTCTCTCTCTCTCTCTCTCTCTCTTTTTCGGTATCGTTTCAACTTGGTATAACTCATAATGAAATCAACGAACGTTAAGAAAGTGGTTTTGATACTTCTCTGGTGGGTACAAGGGCCGTGGAGACCGCTGCTGGGTGCTCGAGCACAGATAAATTTCGTGTTTTATGGCCTCGTATATTCTTATTAACCAAATGGCTCGTTAAACCACGAATGGGTGTGTGTGCGTGGGAGAGAGAGAGAGAGAGAGAGAGAGAGAGAGAGAGAGAGAGAGAGAGAGAGAGAGAGAGAGAGAGAGTGTCTGTCCATACTTGTTTTTCTGTCTACTTCACAACCCCCTGAAGTGCTGGTTGACTGTGCACATATCCGTCACTCATCTTGCCTATATAAGCTTAGGCAGGTAGTGACGGTAACGCACTTCCCTCTCTGATCGGTGGCTGCCTACCACCTACCCTGTGGCTTTGTGTCAGAGAGAGAGAGAGAGAGAGAGAGAGAGAGAGAGAGAGAGAGAGAGAGAGAGAGAGAGAGAGAGATGAGGGACGGCAAGGGGATGGATGAAGGAGGTGGTGGTGGTGGTGGTGAGGTGGGAGGTTATTGAGATTGTGCCAGGACCAGTGTGAGGGATTGGGTGCCAAGCCAGGAGGAGGAGGGAGGAGGAGGAGGAAGGGTATAAACAAAGAGATTGTGGAGGGTGGGTCAGGTGGGCGATGGAAGGGGAGTAAGAGAGAAGGAATAATGGACAGGGCGAGGGGAAAGTTAGCTGAAAGTTGTGTGACGAATTATACCCAAATTTAAGAGAGCTGTCGGTGATGATGATGATGAGGTGGAGGAGGAGGAGGAGGTGTCATTTCTCCTCCACATCTCTTCGTTCACCAGTTCAGCCAAATTTATTTCGCCAGTTTCCTCTAATCTTCCTTGTCTTCCCGTCCACTGTTTTGCACCACATTCCGTCCACCTGCTTATCCTTCCCTGTCACTGATCTACCCATCCACTCCGCTCACTCTTCCGATCTACCTATCCACCCCTGTCACTCTCCTTACCTACATTCTTATCCACTGTGTCTTCTTGTCTTCCTGCGTCTCTCCCCCTCTGTCCACATACTCGCCATTCTCACCTCTCTCTTCATCCTCTTTTTCTGTATGATGCTACAGTCCTCCTCATCTCCCGTTTTACCTGTCCATTACTCCTTTCATCCTTCTGTCTACCGCACCACTCTTCCCCCTATCTTCACCTGCTCACTAACCCCTACCATCCCTTATGACATAGCCACTAACCCCTCTCCCTTATCCCTATCTATCCTTCTCCCCCTCTCTCGGTACTCCTGGCTCCGCCTGTGAGGGAATCCATCAGCCTCACCTATCCATCAACTACACTCTTCCTCATCCCCCTCCTCCATATCTGCCTCACCATCCATCACCCTTCCCCAAGGGGTTTCGGCAGTAGGGCGTCGCCTCCCTCACCAGGGGGACGAGAGGGATCCACGGTAATGCAATAGTCTTGTAAAGTGATGCGAATTAGTTTAGCTTCCCCACCCAACCTCCCACCCCCGTTAGCCACGAACAGCTTTCCTAGACTTGATTTTACAGTCGCAGAATTACCCGCCGCTCGGCTCTTTTGTTAACTAACGAGCCAGGATTTTCATTGTGGCAAACTTCACAACCTTTATGTAACTTATTTCTGTTAATCTACCTTTTTTTTTTGTTACGTAACTGCATAGGAGCTCTGTATGAGAAAAGGAAGATGCTCCACCATTCGTTTTCTAAAGCAGAGAACGAATAGAAAACTAGAGACAGGTTCAGTGTGTGTGTGTGTGTGTGTGTGTGTGTGTATGTTGTGGACGCTTCTGTCGGGCCCAGATATCTCCCAGTGTTGCTTCGGATTTGCAAACATTGTCAGAATTCTCTCCTGCGAGTTATGAAAGGCTCGTTGTGGGAGAGAGAGAGAGAGAGAGAGAGAGAGAGAGAGAGAGAGAGAGAGAGAGAGAGAGAGAGAGAGAGAAGGAAAATATTTCCCCTGACATTCGTGTTATGGCAAAGAGTTGCAGAGCCCTGGCTGGCTGGCTGGGGGGGGGGGGGGGGGGTTAATGTATTTACGAAAGTTTTCAGTGTTTCGAACGAGTGATTGGAGAACCTCCGTGGGGCAAAGTTTTGAATTTCAATGATATATATGTATATATTTTTTTTCTGTCTCGTATGATTCATTGTCGAAAGTATAGTATATGGAAATTTCACGAAGACGTAAATGAACAGCATTAGGAAATACAGTGAGACCAATTGTATCCGCACGAACATCAAGAAAGTACAGGAATGCAGTAAGACCAATTGGTAATCTTGCACTGTATCCACACTAGCACCAAGAGATAAAACAATACAGTAAAACCAACAGCAATACAGTATGGCTAACTAATAATCTTGCATTGTATCTACACCACCACCGGCAGATACAGCAATACAGTATGACTAACTAATAATCTTTCTTTGTATCTACACCACCACCGGCAGATACAGCAATACAGTATGACTAACTAATAATCTTTCTTTGTATCTACACCACCACCGGCAGATACAGCAATACAGTAAGGACCAACTGGTCACCTTGCAGTAGTACAAGGAGATACAGCAATACAGTAAGGACCAACTGGTCATCTTGCATTAGCAGAAGGAGATACAGCAATACAGTAAGGACCAACTGGTAACCTTGCAGTAGTACAAGGAGATACAGCAATACAGTAATCACCAACTGGTAATCTTGCAGTAGTACAAGGAAATACAGCAATACAGTAAAGACCAACTGGTCATCTTGCATTAGCACAAGGAGATACAGCAATACAGTAAGGACCAACTGGTCACCTTGCAGTAGTACAAGGAGATACAGCAATACAGTAAGGACCAACTGGTAACCTTGCAGTAGTACAAGGAGGTACAGCAATACAGTAAAGACCAACTGGTAACCTTGCAGTAGTACAAGGAGATACAGCAATACAGTAAAGACCATCTGGTCTAGTCTTACAAAACCTTCTTTTCCTGTAAGTCTGATAATCCTTATCTGAAGACGTGAGGAACTCTTCCTCCCACCTCACCTCACCCCCCGGGCGTCCGATGCTGGTGACAACAAAGTCTCCACTCGAGCATTAGGGACATCACGTAAGAGAGAAAAAAGAGAATTGTACGATAGTTCATTTCCTTAATGCGTTGAGGCCCGATGGATTTCTGTTATAGTAAATGTAATTAATTCTTGGCAGACTTATCCCTGGGGGTGATGCCTTTCCCCAGGTATGATACAGACAGACAGACAGACAGATAGATAGATAGACAGACAGATAGATAGACATACAGACAGATAGACAGATAAACATACATACAGAACAGACATATAGACAGACAGACAGACAGACAGACACAGAGAGAGACATATAGACAGACAGAGACAGACACAAAGAGACAGACATATAGACAGACAGACAGACAGATAGATAGACAGACAGACAGACAAACAGAGAGTCAAACAGAGTCTTGCAAAAACTTTAAAGAGTTATAGATCGTGATGTGACCAGCGGCCAACATCAGGTACAGTGACATCTGTATGTATGCAATGTATGGCCACGCTTAACATTACATTTTTCGCTCGACAAATATTGCCCCTACTATGGGTCAGAGATATTGACCACTAAATACTGCCATTCATCGACATTTGATGTGTCTACCACTGAATATATTCCTCACTCAAAGGGGAAAAAAATGAGTAGTATTGATCGTCAAACATCGCCAACACTAGACATCGAAAGTATTGATCGTTTCATAGCACCAGCGTTGGACAAAAAGTATTGTCCCCAAAATATCGCCTTGGAGTCTGCGACCTTGTTTTGCCGGGTGAATGCCTGTGGGTCATTAAAAAAGGAGCCCCCTTTAGGCACCAGAAGTATTAACCGATATATATATATATATATATATATATATATATATATATATATATATATATATATATATATATATATATGGACAATCACATGTTTACCAAATGGCGTCCTAGCTTCGTCTCTCGATGTATATCAACTGACTGTTATATTTCTCTCTTGTATCTCCCCTGATGATGTGATTATTACACGAAAGTGCACTTGGGAACTTTTCGTGTTTCATTTTCCCCGTGGACTCATAGGAATATATATATGTATGTATGTATGTATATATATATATATATATATATATATATATATATATATATATATATATATATATATATATATATAATATATATATATATATATATATATATATATATATATATATATATATATATATATATATATATATATATGTATGTATATGGCCACTCCCGGACTGAGAATATCCACCTCTATACCTATATATCGCTGTCTATACAAAAGATCTCTTACGATATTTCTGGAGAAAAGTGGAACACTTTATCTGCGCGTGACACCTTGACACATGGTGACCCGTAGTGCTGAATGCTGCCGTGTGTGTGTGTGTGTGTGTGTGTGTGTGTGTGTGTGTGTATGTGCGTGTGTGTGTGTGTGTAGACCTCCTATAGAAATTGATATAGTTAAAGGTGAATTTGATGTCCATTCCTGAAGGCTTACCAGACGTATTCTCATCTCTCGTGCTTCACTCTCGGCCTCGTTTGCCTCATCTACGTTCTGACACTTGGGGGAGTGTTTGATCTCGCATGGGAAGGATCGGAGCTTTTCCACTCATCATGTGACCTCACCTGCTGGTTCTCGCCTCCTCCGTGTTCAGTGAGTAGTCTGTGCATTACCCTGTGAAGTGATGAGGTCTTCTCATCCCCTCGGCCCACACGTACCAGATTCTGCGTCACTCCGTAATCGAGGAAAAGGACTTCTGTGTCACATCCTCCGTCGTACCTTATCGCTCTGGTGTCAGTGCGAGGTCATGTGGGTCACGTCTGTCATCGTTCTGTGCCACTCTGGAATCTATTACCACTGTTTGTGCCAGTTCCTCCATCGTGACGTGTATATATATGTCTCCATACCACTCCCATACCTCCGTCATGACCCGTGTCACTACTTGCGTCATACCTAGGAGAACCGCCTGAACCCAGGGTACCTGACTTCGCACAAGGTCGAAGGCCGCGTAGACGTCATAACGCAGCCTGACCCCATACTTATTCCTCGATCCAATCACAGACCATCACATGCCCGGAATTGGAAGTTCCTTGTGAGGCAGGTTCTCCTCACTAGGGTAGCCTCGTCCTTCCATTATCCACACCAGTAATTTCGATTCTCCGGGACAGGACGGAGCCAACAAAACACTGTTATTTCGTCTGAATCCTCGACGACGAGAGGTATTGGATTCTTCGTCTGATTTCAGATCTCCTGTCGGGACGTAAATGGGGGGAAACTGATTTCTTCCTTTTTGCGTCTTTTTGGTCTGTTTTGGCCATGAGTTTATACGCACGCTTACGTGTGTAAACATACAGAGACAAGGATGTAAACTTGAAGTAGTAGAGACTTTTTCTCCAGAATTACATACAGAAAAACATTGTATTACCATGCATACAGACGCTACTAAAACATACAAAAAATACGAACCTATATAGTTGGAAATGTACAGATGACACATAGACAATATAGAACAAAATGCTTTTTTGTGGTATGTATTGAAAAAAGGCACCAAAAACACGCCTTGAGGAAAATCAGCCCCAAATGCATCAGTAGGCGACATAGTACATGTGTCCAGACACTTCATCCTTCTCCTCCATTTCAAGCTACCTCTTACCCTGTTCCCACCTCTTCTTCCTCTCCTGTAACCAACCTATTTCAGAATAAGATTTGACAACAAGGAACGCGACACGTTTCAAATAAGATTTTTCGGATTGCTCAGGTGTAGAGAACCGTGGTAACGATGTTTTCCCGTGCTGTATACACGGATACTGCCTTTTGATAACACACACACACACACACACACACACACACACACACACACACGTAGCGCAGTGGCCTACGTCGCGAACCACCTGTCCAGTGGGACAGGGTTGGACTTCCAGACGGGGGCGGCCAGCTCACGGCCAGCCCAGCTGTTCATTTCTCCTTTTAGGGCGGCTGGTCGCTTTGTGGATGCCTGGCGTGAGCAGGGGTGTGTATGCGTTTGTTCGTTCATAACGTTAAGACATGATATATTCACGTACGAGGTTAAGAGACGAGACAACACGAGTGTCAGAATCTCTCTCCCTAAACAGGAATCGCGGACAGACCGACACAAGCAAAGGCAGACAGACACAGACAGACCGACTTACGTATAGACGGCTCGGAGGACGAAGATGGTCCTGCCTGCTGGTCTTGGCTCACCATTCTCTCTCTCTCTCTCTCTCTCTCTCTCTCTCTCTCTCTCTCTCTCTCTCTCTCTCTCTCTCTCTCTCTCTCTCTCATCTCCTCCAACACGCTTCTCAGCCCCCCCCCCAACACAGCTTGACCCCACCTCGACCCTTCACTAACTTCGTCAACGCACTTCTTCTGCAAGTCTTTCCCTCGAGAGAAGTTACTCTAAATCAGCTCAATTTAGTTTCCTTTACTCTGCCTGCGCACTCGCCGCTTGTGGCGCCGTGGGTGTGACACACACACACACACACGCGGGGAAACGTGACACTGGTACAGATGTGGATTTTCAGAGATCCATCACAAAACGCGTCTGGGAAGACCCGTTTAAGGCTCGGTTGTGACGCCTTTAAAACGTGTGGCCAGAGGGATATTTATTTATTGACGTCCACAATATGTTGTAAGTTTGAGCTCCGTGTTTGTTTACACTTTGGAGTAGTGTTAGTTGGGGTAGTGACCTACTTCGACACTGAGAGATGGTGTTTCACTCATGCATGTCTCTTGTACCGAGAGACAACGCCCCTGTCATGCACATCTCTCACCGAGACAACGCCACAGTCGTGCACGTCTCACAATGAGGAACACAACCTCGGCCACGCACATCTCACACTCGTCATTGGAGACAACACCTACGTCAGCCACATCTTTAATCTTCACTCACTCGAAGTTTAGAAAAATGACAATCCATTCGACTTAACAGCTGACGTCTTGAACTTCGACTGATCTTGTGTCATCCTCACACACAGGTGCTTCGCTCGGGTATTGGTTAACGTTAAGTTTCTTTCACCTAACGGTAGGTAATTCCTTATCCATGAGCAGGTGTCGTGTGGCAGTGAAATTTAGAATGGCTTACACGTCTTGATGTCATCAGGAGTGTTTCAGAATCGATATAGACATTACATGTTTCTTTTAGGTCACTCGGCTCTCTCGTTGTATGACACACCAGAGTCCGCTTCTGTGTCCTCCTCGCATGTGTCTCGCGTGTCGGGTTGGGATACAGGGTGTTGTCACGCCGCCACAGTCGGTGTGGAGGAGAAAGTGTCAGCGCGAGATAGCCCCGCTCCTCACGTGCAACATTCTGATGTGATTAATTAATTGCCGTGTTGCCGAATTTAATTAGGCTACCGTCAGAACACCTCCGTAGAGAGGGAGTCCCCACCCGCGTCTGTCCCTGAGTGACAGCCTGCAGAGTGGCCTTGCTTCGGCGGCGTCCTCTCCATCAGGAGGTGGTAATTGCCGCCGGAGGGGGTATCAAAGAGCTCATCAGCTCATTTTGACTCCACATCACACACTTCATCTCCCCCCGCGTACCGTTGTCTCTGGTAAATATGTACTTTCATATACTTTCAGCCTCGAGCTGTGTGCCGTGTCTTCCCCGATCTTCAGTTTCTCGTCGAGTTTCTGACTGATTTTGGGTTTGAAATCTTTATTCCTCAGCTTTTCAGTCTACATTCTCGTGGCAATTTTTATGCCACAAGAACTCGCGTGAGATTAATTGTCATTAATGCGTGGTGTGAGGTTGCTGTAAACCTCCCCCCCCCCCCTCTCTCTCTCTCTCTCTCTCGACGAGTGTGTGCTTCATCACAAGTCGAAAAGTCGACTCGTTCTCGAATCTGATTCATCTCATCCCTAAAGCGGATACGTAATCACGTTCGGAAATTGACATTATCTTCTTTCCTATCTCGACGTCAAAACATCCGGAAACTTCAGCCAATTCCGAGTTAATTCGTCCCCAGATTTGAAGCCCAGCTCGTCTCTCTTCACACGGGAGCCATACAGTTACAAACAACCATTAACCCCGAAAAATCCGTCGAATGCGGAGTCGATTTTCAGTCATGGTGTCACTTGTTGGGGACTGAATCATCAGTATATCATAAACCACCCGAGAAGCTGACGTGGTCCTCACACAAGCCAGAGGACTCGGTAGGTCCTCACAAAGACCAAAGGAAGCAAGGTGTTTTAAACCCCAGGGTCGAGATGGTCTTTCCATCGAAGTTCCAGTAAAGAACATTCATGAGTCGAGATGGGGAAAGGTAAACTAAATGCAAAGGACGTACGTTTACGAGACGGTGAATACAGTCGTAACTCGACATACATGGGGGGGTCCGGTCGACACTCAACAGCGTGTGTGTGTGAAAAAAACCCTCCATCACCAGAGATGAAGTTCACCGGACCACATTTGACCTCTGGACGACGTATTTACGAGCACTAAAATACCCTCATTCAAATTTTGCTCCGACCATTACTCTCTGTCACTCCCAGGACGGTCACCGGACCTGCTGACGACCAACACTGTGGCAGCAGGGCACGAGGGACAACCATGCCTTCGCCAGAGACGCTCGCTCTCACCTCCAACAGGGGTTCCTTTCTCCGTGCGTGGCGCCTATAGAGGTTCTTCATACCCGTTGCCACGGTACTTCCTCAGTGGCCCAAGAGGTCCAGCTAGCCTTACAGAAGCAGACCTGTTGGAGGGAAGGGTAGTAACAAGCCTGTTGTGAAGCAGACGGTGCAGGGACGCCTCACAGTGTTGCGGTGGGAACCCTAGGAAAAAAAATGCTAAGCTGCAGATGAGAGGGACACGGGGCGGGGTCTTACCTGTTCCGCAGCTGGTTCGTAGTCTAGTGTTCACAAGGCTTCATTCCCAAGCTTCCGTCCAGAGTTTTTCACCCACCGACTTGCGTTTGGTAGCCTGGCAGTCTTGCTTTTAATCTTGCCGTCCCGACGAGAGCCATTTGACGGCCGGTTTCAGGCATTCTTATCCGTCGCTGATCCTCCTCCTAAGTCGGTCGTCCCCAGGCTAACGCACGGTGGACTCACGGTGAGTTACGGGGGGGAGGGAACGAAAGCCGCCTCCAGCAATACACCGCTGTGGCCAAGGCAGCGACGCCCTTCGTGACCAGGGCGGTGGGGTCGTCGATGAGCGTCGCAGAGCCCGACTCTATCCTGCTTGTGGCTGATCTATCTCCAGCATGTCGCCTTATAGATCAGCGTGTCTCAGGGCTGGAGGCTGAACTGAGAGGAGGGTCTGTGTGAGCCGCTCTGCCTGTTATCCATCAGACTGTAGCGGGTCTCAGGGCTGGAGTTTGAGGTGGGAGGTGGGGTTGTTTTTTTTGCCAGCCGTCCACCTTGTCACCCAATAGACCAGTAGATATCTCAGGGCTGGAGGCTGAGCTGAGAGGTGGGTCTACGTGAGAACTCTCGCCTTTAACCCATTATAGACCAGCATAGCGGTTCTCAGGGCAGGTGGTTGAGCTGGGAGATGGAAGCCAAGAGTCAGCCAAGCGTGTTACCTTACCGGAGATTGTCTTGCTCCCAGAGGAGTGCTGCGAGGGTGAGGAAAGGGAGAATGATGGTATGAAGGGAGAAATGTGTCGCTTTTCTGATATTGGATTGAGAAATGTGTGACTTTCCTTAGTGAGAAATGTGTGTCACTTTTCTATGAATCGCAGTGAGAATTGTCACTCTTCTTACTGTTACAGAAGTTGATATGTCACTCTTCTAGGAACCACAGTGATATACATGTCATTCATGTAAATTTTACAGCCAGGAATATATCATTCTTCTAACATTTAAGGTGAGAAACGTGTCATTTTTCTAATATATACGGTGATAGGGTTCCGAAGGTTACGGTATATATAGACTGATGATAACATATAGATAATAGTTCATCATGATATAGCTGTTCGCTAGTGTGTGTGTGTGTGTGTATGTGTGTAAAAGTCATTTTTCCTTGATCCTCTTCCATGTTGCACCTTCACAAGGCAGAAGAGAAGACAGTGTCTAATTCTCAGTATTTTCTGGGAAGAAAATATATATATATATGTATATGATTAGACCTCGAGGGGGGGGTGGGGAGAGGGGGGCCCTCATTAGACTAATGAGGAGTGATGTAATATTCTCCCCCCTTTACGCAAAGACCTTGATGTCCCCCCCCCCCCCCCCCTAGAGTGACACCGCCTGTAGAATTCTTCAGACCCTCACAGAAAATAAGTTCGGCTTTGATTTGTAAGAGAGGTGAAACGTCTCTTGGAAGAGGCGGTGTGGTAGTGTCTCTCACGATGGTTGAGAGAGAGAGAGAGAGAGAGAGAGAGAGAGAGAGAGAGAGAGAGAGAGAGAGAGAGAGAGAGACCTGGAACGTATACTGTGTGAAGCAGTATGAACGTTGGTTCGAATGTATTTCGCTTTGGGGTAACAGCAGGAAGGACACGTCAGAAGATGATCCGCATGTGGGTACTGCCTCCTGAAGCTGTGGGGGTGGAATGAAATGTCTGGGAAGGACGATGGTAGTAGGTTTAGAAACCTGAGTACGACTGTATGACCCTTGAGCACGACGGTACTACCCATGAGCACGACTTGTATGACGCTTGAGCACGGCTGTATGACCCTTGAGCACAACGCGATGACCCCTTAAACACGACTGTACGACCCATGAGCACGACGGTACTACCCATGAGCACGACTTGTATGACCCTTGAGCACGACTGTACGACCCATGAGCACGACGGTACTACCCATGAGCACGACGGTACTACCCATGAGCACGACGGTACTACCCATGAGCACGACTTGTATGACCCTTGAGCACGACTGTATGACCCTTGAGCACGACGGTATGACCCATGAGCACGACGGTACGATCCTTGAGCACGGTGTTTCGACCGTTCATCACGACGGTAACACGTTTTTTTATGTATAAGCATTGCCAGACCTCCTACCATGATCTACCTGTGTCAGGTCCAAGGCCCGGTCGTCATTCCCCGAGACTTGTACGGTCTCTCGTAAGGGTCGACATGATCGTGCTGAGGGAGGTTCAGGCAGTGGAGGGCGTGGTGGTTAACCCAGTTGACATCCCCCAAGCAGATAAGGTCCATGAACGGCGCGAGACACTCTTGAGCTGTGTCTGTAGGGCGGCAGGAAGATAACAGAGATAAGCATCTTCTCTTTTTTTTCGATCTTGTTTGTTGGACGTGTGCGATAGAACATACAGACGGGCCCGTCCTTCAGACGGAGGCTCAGACGAAGCTGATAACAACAACAACAAGGGGGGTTCTTAATCCTCCCTCAGGGAAAACTAAGTTTTCTCACTACAAAACTTTAATCAGGAATTCTGAGGTGCAGGATATTGTACGTCAGTCACAATGAATAATGAACCAAGTGTAAAGATTTTACGCGTAAGAAGTTGCAGATCTCTTTTTCACTGCTTGATGGAGGGAGGACCTTTCATATGTATGTATTTTCATATACTAGATATATATACCATATATATACTGTATATACATCGGTGTTACCGCTCCGTTTCTGCTAGCGATTACACCGTCACTTTCAACCAGGCTTGTCATCGCTACTGGACCTTATCACTCCAGAGGTGTCCAACAATACCCTGCTCCCGTGTGGAGTGCAGCTTCGAAACTGTGCCAGACCCATGAAATGGGTTTCGTTATGTAAACTGTGTGTGTCTCCCACATGTGCTCGGGATCGAAACCGGGATCATATGACTAATTCTTCTTTACGCCAAGAGCGCATTTATCCACCGACCACCACTCAGTGTGGAGGATTGAACACCTGGGTTGGATAAGAGCCGCGTATAGAGGCGGCGCCCAGAGTTACGCGTGTGTACAAAGCGCTCACTAATGAAGACATGAACTTGAGGCTTCCTCATGGCTTACGTCCGCTGGCCTCGCTACCCTGGGTGTGTGTGTGTGTGTGTGTGTAGGCGGGGGAAAGGGGGATATACCGTAATATGATGTGTTGAAATAAACATTGATTCTTTGATTTGAGGTCGTTGGCCTGAGGTGTTTCAGGTCCCCCAGTTACTGTGTGGTGTTCAGCGGCGAGGGAGCTGGGTCTCCACCTTGGTGTGAAAACCACCCAGCTGGACGCTGGAAGGTACGGAAGCTGCTTCCAGTTGTGACACCGTTACCTCCAGGGAAAGGAAGTGAGGACAATCTGTCAAGGGGAAATATATAAATGTTATGCTTGACTTTATGAGGAAGCTGAGGGTTGTATGTCTTCGTCTCCAGAGATGGAGGCCAGTGGACTCCGTCTCCACACATGGAAGCCAGTGGACTCTGTTTCCAGACATGGAGGCCAGTGGACTCTGTTTCCAGACATGGAGCCCAGTGGACTCCTTCTCCACGCGTGGAGGCCAGTGGATTCCTTCTTCAGACAACGAGAGACATTCATCGCTGTGTGGAAGGACAGAGGTGGAAGCACGGCGTTGAGGTAAAACAAGAAAAGTGACTGTTTGATACATGAGGTGAACAGAATACAAGACGCGGGTATGCATGAAATGAGAGTTTAAAATGCAGTCATGACACAACAGTAGACGGATGGACAGTAGGAATGACAGAAGAGACTCATCGTCACACGAAATGACGGAAGCAATGTATAAAATGTATAAATTTAGGGTAAATATCGTGAATGGCGAGGAAAAATTACAGAAAAGATATGTTCTAATCAGCTGAACTCGCTTTGTGAATGAGATCGACTACTTTTGGCTGATGGGCAGAACCAGAGAGAGAGAGAGAGAGAGAGAGAGAGAGAGAGAGAGAGAGAGAGAGAGAGAGAGAGACAGACTGGGGATGATCAGTCACCTTCGAATTGGCCGTGTTATTCATCATTTTCCTCCTGGGGAAGTAGTAATACCACCCTCAGTGCGCCGGAACCACGTCGTGGGGGTCGGGTCGTCGGCTCGGTGGTGGGGGGACCAGAGGGATTCTTTCCTCTTTAATCAGCTCGGCGGGGGGATTAGAGGTCGCCATCTTTGTGCATGATCAAATACCAAATATCAAACCACCTCCCCTCCTCCCTCCCTCCTCCCTCCCTCCCTCCCTCCTTCCCTCCCCCGACACATCTATCCCCCAACCACCCCACGCCCCTTCAGCATCCCCCCGAACCTATGAATTTCATCTGCATATTGAAAAGATCTGTAATTCAAAAGCCTCATCGATGAATACATGAGGCTCATCTTCAACCCACAACCTCCAACCCCCACCCCTCCCCCTCATTCCTATCATCCCTCAACCCCCATTCCTATCATCCCCCATTCCTATCATCCCTCAACCCCCATTCCTATCATCCCTCTTATTCCTATCATCCCTCAACCCCCATTCCTATCATACCCCATTCCTATCATCCCTCAACCGCCATTCCTATCATCCCTCATTTCTATCATCCCTCATCCCCCATTCCTATCATCCCTCAATCCCCATTCCTATCATCCCCCATTCCTATCATTCCCCTCCCGACCCCTGAGTGTGATCCTTGATGCCTTATGTCATAAGGGAAGGATCCTTGCCGATCTTGGAAGACCCGAGTGATGAAGGCATGTGTTGTCGATGCTCCACTGGGTTATGATATAGCGAGGCATCTTCATCTGTTTCACGATGGGGGGACGAGAAGTTCAGGGCAGTGTTAGGTGTTAAGACTGACAGTACTTACTTACTTACTACTTACGAGTACTTACGGACAACAGTATTTATTTGATACTGAAAGAGTACTTACGAAGAACAATACTTACTTATGATTACTTACGAGTACTTACGAACACTACTTACTTGTGATTGCTTACGAGTACTTACGAAGAACACTTACTTACTTATGATTACTTACGATTACTTACAAAGAACAATACTTATGAATACTTACGAGTACTTGTGTGGAGACTTTGTCAAAATGGTAGGCTTGGCACCTAGCCTTCACAGGATTGAAATCTGGTCTCGCAAAACGAGCAAATTATGTGTGTTACGTGTTGTCGAGTGTGATGTGGGAGATGGAGAGACTTTATTGTGGAGTAAGTGCCAGAAGCTTGTGGATGAGATGGAAAGAAAAGACATTAACAACAACAACAACTTGGGTCAAAGGAATGAAACATAGCAGCGACTGAAGTGCTGGCTTACTTCGCAGACCGTTTGCAAAGTCTCCCGATACGTAAGGGGGGGGGGGGGGGGGAAGTACAGGTATTGTACACCCCTCCCTGGTGGGTGGCTGCCGAGAGAGAGAGAGAGAGAGAGAGAGAGAGAGAGAGAGAGAGAGAGAGAGAGAGAGAGAGAGAGATGACTATAAAAAAGGCAGAAGGCTAGAGATTGAACTAGATGTAGGTAGAAACAGATGTAGGTAGACAGGTAGTGACAGACGGAGATAGACGAGTAGATGAACACAAGAGGGAGACGGTGTCTTCATACCATTAGATATCGTCCCGTGTCTTCGATGCAGACGTTACTGGATGTGAATAGAAGATAAGCGTCTGTGTCGCGTCTGGATATTAAACAGTGGGCGACAGTTATGGAAGCCACTTAGTGTCTATTCCAGGATGACTGACGTGGCACCCGCGAACTCCACAGGCGAGCAGCATTCATATTTGACCAGGCGGAAATAATCAAGTCCGTCCGTCTATATATACACATAGTACACCGTCGCTAAGATGGCCTTTGGCTCAGTCAGTGGTTCGAAAGACAAGTGAAGATCTCGATTAGGGAGTGAGTCACCATCGGTGTGATGGAGGAGGTTGTTTTTTTTTTTTGTTCTCTCTTCCTGTAGGGGTTCTCATACCTTCCAGTCAGTAACGCGCCCCTCTGTACGAGTCCTTCCTCCACTTCTTCAAAGCCACGTCTTCCGGCTGGAATACTGACGTTCGGATCCTTGACCGACTCCTTCAGTTTTCTCACTACTTGGTGTTTCCTTCCCCTGGTTCCTAGACTAAGTCATGGCTGTCTGTGGAATGAAATTCTCCAACAACCATGTCGATTCGGTGGATCAAGTATGTCTACACGGATGTTCCAGTACCTTATAGATGGTCATTTCTTCCTCCTGTAAGTTTCTGTCGTCGGTGACGCAAGGCGATCTTGTGGTGCGGGAACTCACTCGAGTGCCAGAGGTGCCCCTGGAACTAAAACCACGCCAGGAACTCATGATGCCAAAACTATTATCAGGAAATAACTATTTGTATCACACCTGTGTTGCGTTCAGACCTATCGCTCGTTGCCTTATACTTTCTATCTCATCAGCTCGGTAGCTAATTCTTCCAACCTGATGTATTTTCCCTCCTGACTCGATGAATAGGAAGGAGAATAAAGGATTTCTTTCCTGGGGTTTGCCTGATGGTATTCGATGCCTCTGCTGGAGTCGTGGCTTGCTGACCCAAGTGGGACACAATGGCATCTGGCTTCGCTTCAGCTTTCATTTCAATATCAAATGTTGCCTCTTGACCGCCAGTATCTCGGGGAATTTGGGTGCTTGTATAAGGCATGACTGGAAGGCAGACAGTACGAGCGCATCTGAATATTCCACCACGAGTCGAGGACTAATGGAGTCGTCTGTTAGGAACGATCGTGGCTGTGGGGAAGGACGCTGGGGGTGTCCTCTCCCTCTCCTGCGGTATATAAATGGAAGACAAAGGATCGACACAGGTCACCATGGTGGTGATGTGAGGGGACGAGACACTCTGAGGTCGACACGCAACGTCCTGTGTGGCTCTGTCTTTACATTACACCTCATTAGCCTCACTAATACATTATGTATATGCATGAGTGAGGATGCGGAGGAGATTTCATGCAAGATGAGAACAAGGAAACGTTGCTCAGGTATCCTGACGTTGGTCCCCTGTTCATCAGGCACAAGAACTTCGGTTCACAAGGAGGGAGTGAGTTGTGGGAGAAGTTTAGGGGTAACTGTGTGTGTGTGTGTGTGTGTGTGTGTGTGTGTGTGTGTGTGTGTGTGTGGCAGCTGAAGTTGTGGAATGTGGATGAAAGTAAGACGGGAGCTGAGTTCTGGAACTGAGAGGTGCCAGGAAAGCCTACCAGAAGAATATAGTATGTCATGTTTCCTTATTCGGGAGTGAGGAGATGAAAACTCAAGAGGATAGGGAAAATTACATAAGAAAAGGAAAACCAAAAAGTGTGTTTGTAAACAATGAGACATTATTGGATAAGTAAATGGATGATTTGGTGAGTCTTCTTGCAAAGGAAGGAATGTTATAGTACGAAAGAGTGTTCAGAATCCGGAAAGAATCATCTGAAAGAAGAAGACAATTATTTGTATGGCAAATAAATGCCGGATCGCGAAGAGATAAGTGAGGTGGCTAAATGTTTCGAGAATTATATGAAAGTTATGGATAAGGATGACACAAAGACCATCAGCAACTGGTGTGGGTGAAGGCAAGTTGAGTAATGTGTGAAGGTGTTGGGAGGATATGAAGACTGGAATATATTGAGGAGATACACAAGTTGAAATATGGTAAGGCTCCTTAGTGGATCAGTCGACTCCTGAAGTAGGCGAGTCCGGGGGCTGCACCCTAAATGATTTCGTATACAATATGCGAGACTCGAGGAGAAAGGTAATGCCACCGAGTACATAACAGCGTTTTTCCAGCCGCACGTGAATGAGAGGGACGACTATAAAGGCGAACAAAAAATAACAACTTGCGAAGTGCAGAGTGGTGAGGGCTATGGCCGGTTTGGCGGCAGAGATGAGGAGAATCCCAAGAGGTGAGGCAGATGATGATGATGATGGATGAAGAGGATTTCATGGAAGTGCTCGACCTCTGCGGCCTGGAATGCCATTTTAGAAAATTCAGGAAAGTAGCGCGGAACATGTTTTCTTCATCTACGGAAAGGTTGTGAAAGAGAGAGAAGACTTCGCTGGAAAATGTTCTGGAATATTTAGAATGGAAAAATGTTTGCTGGAAAAGTTAACACGAGACGCAGCAAAGAGAATAATTAAAGAAGAACTTTATCTTTTGGGGAGTAACGGTGAACTGAATGAGTAGTTGGAAGTTGCTGGAAATGACAGGGTAATCAATGTCGCTTCAGTTCCTTAGTGCATTTTCAGTTGTTGAAGGTGAGAGAGAGAGAGAGGTGTTGACAGCTGGGTGTGGAGAGTCAAAGACTGATGAATGGGGTTGGATGCCAGAGACGTAACTAACTATACGCGGATGATGATATGGTGATAACAAAAAATTGGACGAAAGCGATAGAGATCCCAGAAGAAGTTTAAGACTTTGTTTCGAATGAGGAATGAACGATATAGTCCGGTAGTTAAATGTAAGGCTTCGTTGTTGCTGTCAAGGAGGGTGATGATGTAAGGTTGAACTCTACAGCGGAAACTTGGGCAATGGAAGGTGATGCAACGGGAACTTACGTTGGCCAGCGCGTTTGATGGATTTCTTTTTCATTTTTTGAGAAAAATAGTTTGATAACATAGGTTTTGTATAAGGCGAAGTACTGGCTCAAAATACGCTGTTGCTGACGAGCAAATCATAGCCATGTTTTTGCGTGACGCGCATTTAGGAGTGAACCATTTTGTGATATCTTTTTTTTTTCTAAACTAAAAACGGGAATTAGAGTGTTGATAGAGTGATGTGATATTGTGATGGATATGTTTGATGATGTGAACTCTGATGACATCTGAGCGAGGTCAGTGGAATTACAGAGGTCGAAGGTTACGTGGAGAAGGGAAGTGAGAGAGGAAGTGTGTGTGTGTGTGTGTGTGTGTGTGTGTGTGTACAGTACCGCGGATTCAGCACTTGTGTGGCCCATCTCTTGAGCTGTTATCATACAACATTCAAAACTTTTGCACTGTGTCAGTGTTTACAATTTCATAACGGATTATTCCATACGTCAATTATTCATATAAAACATAAATGTACTTCCCTACATCTAGTATGGAAAGTGCCTTGTTGAATATTGTCGTGTTGCCTTTATATATATATATATATATATATATATATATATATATATATATATATATATATATATATTTTTTTTTTTTTTTTTTCATCTTTGGACTCTTTTTTTCGAAGAACTTTACTGATGACGTCATGAAAACCGGTTAAGACTTATGAATAAGTATTCAGTTGTCTCAGTCCTCGTAGTACTTTCGTTTCCTTCCTCTAAACCTTCTCTAGTCGTTCTTTGTGGCTTCTTTTTATTTTCCAGTGTGGTGACGGAACTTCAGAAGCGTAAGTCATGTTTTGGCTTCATATGTGATGTGAAAAGTTTGCTGAATATTTCTTCATCCATCTACTTAAATGTAATTCTGATACTTTGCCGGTAGATAGTCCTAAAATTAACGACCCGAAGCTATCTGACAAGTAGATTCCTGCAATTGAATTCCTCCTGGATGATGAATATATGTATATGTATCAAGGACATCTTTGACTCTGACCAGGTGTCATTACTTTGCATATACTAGGGTTGAATTTCATCCACCATGGATATAGTACTTTTTGATGCATGTCTCGCCGATCCCCATGTAAACTGCTGCAGTCCTCATCACTCCCATTCAATGTGGTGGTTTCTTTACTGGTACGTGCCAGCGTGAATGTATCTGTAAATAACCTTAACGTGTGTACACTTTAAAAGAAATCGACCGAATCCGGAGGGCCGATGGCTAATTCGTCATCTATACACTCTCTCTAACTTTATCATGTTACTCACAAGCATCTAGCGGGAAGAAAACGTAAAGATATCTGCTTCTAAATTGTAAAACGAACATAACAATGGGGGTTGTTCCCGCGAGAGCGGAAACTAAATCCTCAAGAACCAATTGACTTTTCAAGAGTGGGTCATCTGTAGCTCAATACTCCATTGTTCTGTAGCAGTGTTTTCAAGGAAGGAGATTGAGGGCTTCCCCCTCTGTATAAAGACTTATGTCCTCACATGATGATGGTTAAGGCTGGGATGATGATGGTGAGGATAAAGATGATGATGATGGTAAGGGCTATAGCAACGGTATGGCTCTGGTGTTGCTGATGGCAAAGTCTCTGATGATAATGACTATGATGATGATGATCATGATGATGATGACTATAGTGATAGCAAGGGCTCCAGTGATGATAATGGAATCTAGTGATAGGAGTGAGGATAGGACGCTTGATGATATCAAGGGCTCTGATGGATGATAACAACGGTTGAAGGCCCTGTCTCTCTCTCTCTCTCTCTCTCTCTCTCTCTCTCTCTCTCTCTCTCTCTCTCTCTGATCATGTAATGGTTCCGGTGATGTTATTCGTCTGAGGTGTGAGATGGTTATCCATAAAGTGTACTTAGAAAAAATAATCCTTGATAGTGACCGTCTTGAATATGGATGTAAGTTTCACGGTATCTGGGGGAAATGACCCTTCTAGGAACCCATTGAGAAATGACATCAGTGTAAGTGAGGAAAAAAGTGAGGATACTCATCCCTCGGTCATCGAGGTGAGGATTGAGTACAAGGAATGACAGTTAAAAGTCGCGTAGACATGTAGTAGAAGGACGACACGAGATAATCATTTTCCTTTCCATGGTGCTGCCGAAATGGAACGCTTGTGGGACTCGGTTGAGTTCGTGGCTTGTCGAAGTAGCCACACAACTTTTTGAATGACTTGGTTCAAAACTTTTATGTCGAGGGCTGTCCAGTCGCATGGTCCTAAGTCTACACTGAGGTTAGGACTTCAAGTGAAGCATGGAGAGGGTTACAGAGAGGGAGGGATGAGAAAAAAGGTACCTTGCAAGAGTTCAGGTTGTAGATGTTAGGAAAGACGTGAGGAGGTTAAGGCTTCCAAAGCTTAGCATGGTAAGGAAAGAAACAGATGTCACAACAGATCATCCCTCTATTTGCCAGCGAGTATACAGTAATTGTGATAGAAGAGCTTGCCCTGTAATACGTGGTCAAGCTAATGGCGGGGTCATTCATGCACTCAGTTCCTGGCAGCAGAAACTAATGTAAAATCTATAAATTCAACAGTCCTTCATATTTTTCATCTAGGCTGCAACAGACCCTCCATTAGATCGAGCTAGAGATGTTTAATTCATCTGCCTAATACTTGGGTATGTATGGCCGGGATGGGATGGCGCGTCTTGTTGCCTAAACAGAACCAATAGTCTATTGTGGTCATCATTAACTCCATTCTCAATTTAATGTCGTCCATCAGGTACATAACAGCCTCCAAACGTCACCCTCTCTCTCTCTCTCTCTCTCTCTCTCTCTCTCTCTCTCTCTCTCTCTCTCTCACACACACACACACACACCCTCAGTCCATGGTCAGTCTTCTTAGATAAAACATCGAAGTTCTGATACCTGTAAAAGCTCTTCTGTTTTGGTTCGGGATCCTTTGAGGAGAGAGAGAGAGAGAGAGAGAGAGAGAGAGAGAGAGAGAGAGAGAGAGAGAGAGAGAGAGAGAGAGAAGCATCATCATCATCACTTGTGAGCGAACGGCAGGGTCGAGGAACCAGGAGGTCCCAGAACCTTACCAATTCCTCCCTGTGATGACCTCGCCGCTGGCTCTCTCTGTTGACTACTCGGGCGGCAGCTTTAATCATCTGAGATGCAGAGTTGGTGCCTCCTTATTGATTACAGGGAACGTGCCGAGGCCATCGTATGGGTACGACTTGCCTTTGGTCTCTCTCCCTCTCTCTCTCTCGATTTCTAAGGAGGGCAACACCCTGGGCGAGCTGCCATGAACACCAGAGCGGTGGTGGTGATCTGTGCTGCCTGTATTGCCTTCCCTCGCCTGTCATTTCACAGGCGGAGGCACATCAAAAGCCAACTCGGATTCATCTCGGGCTCTCCGCAGGCAACGTATCCCGTGGCCAATAAAGTCCTCTTTTGTTTTTGGTGAGGCCGATCGGAATCATGATTTACCGAACGTCGACACAGGACGTGGATGAATCGCTAGAGCGTAAGAAATCATTATGAAGGCAGGGAGGTTGATGAGAAGCGTCTATAAGCTTCGGATAAAGGAGATCTTGACTCTATTTTCGCGTGGGGTTCATTACACGTACACGTAAAGACTATACATTTTTTTTTTCCACTCATAGGAGTACGATTTTACCTAAGCAGTTTTCCTTTGTCTTGTTTAGGGAATTGGTGGTCTCAGTAGAATCATAGAAATTGCATTGTGAAGGGAAAACATTGATAGATATGTGGGCATATATATATATATATATATATATATATATATATATATATATATATATATATATATATATATATATATATAAACACCTGTAGTGAAGGAACAAAAAATGTGTTGACATGTTGCAGGTCGTTGTGTGGGCTCGTCTGACTCTGGGTGAGTGAGTCAAGTTGGACATTTGGCATCTGCTCAGGTCGTTCCAGTGGAGGCCTGGCTATCTCACGGAGAAATTTTTCCCCCTCCTCCTCTTTCTTTTGTGGTAGTAAAGTGTGGGTTGGTGGGCGTGTGTAGACTTTTTCTCCGCTTATTGGTGAAATATCCGTCCGTAATTCCCTAGATTATTTCCCCTTCCCTACACAAAGTAGGTAGACCTGATAGATTTTCGTTTCGTGATGTGTTGTTAAGCACGCAGATTTTGCTGTAGGTTGGTTGACGGTGGATTGATGAAAAGGAAGTGTGGCTTAGATCATCGACTTTGGCTTTGTTGTGATGTTATGGATTGATTAGTCACAGAAGGAAGTTCTCTTGGAGGCAGTTTTCCAGGGCTTTTGACTTTCCAGAATTATGGGTTGGTAAGTCACAGGAGGAAGCTGTCTTGGAGGCAGTTTTCCAGGGCTTTTGACTTTCCAGAATTATGGGTTGGTAAGTCACAGGAGGAAGCTGTCTTGGAGGCAGTTTTCCAGGAGATGGTTTCCCAGGAGGCACTTTTCTGAGGCATCCAATTCCCAGATAGCAGATTCCCTGGGAAGAGATTTCAAGAACACGAATCACCCGATCAAAACCTTTCCAGCTTATATTATACCAGTGGTGTGATCTTCAAAAAGTCAAGAGTTATAACAACCTGTATAACAGGAGACTGTGGCCCAGGAAGACAGCCTATTCCTGCAGACGCTATCTCAGCAGACAACAGTCAGAGGGCTCCGTTGCCAAAGGTAGATCGCCAGCACACTGTCTTCGAGAGAGTAGCGAACACTCGAAGTAATTTTGCTGGAAGTGTTCTCACCATGAACGTTTTAAGGAAGCACTTTGCCGCTGAGTTCTACGGAGCGCTCATCTAATGGGTTCAGTAGACGAAATTCAAACTGGCGAAATTCCTATGGGAGTATTGTGCTCACTTTATTCCAGCGGATGTATATTCCTGTAACAGTATAGCTGGGCACATTATTCCAGCAAATGTATTCCTCCAGGAGTAAGCCAGTGCACATCGTTCCAGTGGTTATATTCCCGTAGAAGTATATCATCTTGGTTTATTCCAGCGAACGTATTCCTGTAGCAGTATGTCAGCGCACGTTATTGCATCGGATATACTCCTGCAGCAGTTAGCTAGTACACTTTACTCCAGCGCATATATTCCTCTAGAAATAATCTACCTCACTTTTCCCTTCGCGCAGAAAAAGCTTCAGCGTACATACTTCGAGCGCATGATTTTCCCCGCGATCACTGGTCAAACAGACAGCGTTCTAGCAAACAAGTATCCAGGGTATGAGCTCCCACCCCAGCTAGGACCAAGGCTGAGAGCTCACCCCCAGCAGCTCATTCCAAAGCTCCCTGCCCACTACCACTCTTCCCCTTGGGGGCCGAGACCCGCCTACCAATCCTCTTACCATCGTGGCCCTACTTACTGCTCCGTGAAGAGAGGCAGTCAGGCTAAGCTGACTTGTTTAAGGTTTCCTCTCTGCCCGGAGGAAGGCTGTATCACTCGGTCCAGAGCTTTGGTAAAGTCTGTGGTCGTCCATGGCTCGCATGGGTAAAGATCCAGTCCGTCAGGATGTAGTAGCGAGGAGGATGGGAGTTCTGAGGTCGACTCCTCCCCGTCCACTGCAAGAAAACTTGAGGTCGGGTCCTCTGCCGTCATCCTCTCGTCCTATTCCATATCCAAGGCCGTCCCTTTTTTCCCCTCATTGCGTCCGGACTCCCTTTTCCCTCCATGACAACCTGCCTCACCCTTTCCCCTTATAACCCCCACAGCCTCTCAGCTTTCCCCACTTGACAGCAGGCTCCCTCCTCCCTTCCTCTAAGCCCTGACTCCCATCCACTCCCAGGTCAAGAGTTTGTCAAGTCTCTCTCCCAGGTCGTATGTGCTTTTTTTTTTTATTTCTTTTGGTACTTATGGCTGATTTGACCCTTAATGGCTGATTTATTCCAACAGATGCTTTTAGCGTTACGAGTTCATTAGTTTTTTTCCTTTGATTAAGCCCTTTCACCCATCCAATTTGTGTTTGCAAGATGGCAAGCAACTCGTTCACTAGGAGTCGAAAAAAGAAAAAAAAATGTAGATATTTTGATTCGTCTGAGGGACTTGATGAATGATGTTGCTACAGCTTCTCATTTGCTCATTTAGGTCAGTGTTCAGACGTAGGGTATAAAACGTCGGTGAAAACTCAACGTTCGTGAGATCCACCAATCATTGGAGAGTCGTCAAGATATTTCAAAAGTCAAATCAAAGAGCCGTATTTATGTCCACGTTTGGCTTTGATCTGTGGCCGCATCGCCTAGAGTCCTTGGGGGCGGGGAAAAAAAAAAAAGAAATTATATATTTTGGCTAAGTCCTCCCCAGTGGGTTAGATTGGAAACTCTGGTTCACTCTGGGGGTCCATAGGGGAGTAGAGAGAGAGAGAGAGAGAGAGAGAGAGAGAGAGAGAGAGAGAGAGAGAGAGAGAGAGAGAGGCCCCCGGGGCACGTTTGAGTGAAGTCTTTGTGAGGGTGATGAATGGTTCGACCATACGCTATGGCTGGAGCAGGCCGAGATGCAACGTGTGGGTCGGTTTATACAACCCGCGTCAGGACGGGGAGGGAGGGGATGGAAGTTGCGACAAATGTGTGAAATTCAAAGACCATGGAAAGATAAACTCGGGTGTTGCGGATGGAAACAATGATGAGTCGGTGTGATAGACGCCAAAAGATTCAACGTGATGCCAAAGGTCTTCAGTCGTGGAAACAATGGGCTCCTGATGCAGGGGGAATTAACGAGCGGCGGGAAACAATTATGTCTCGAGGGACGGCTCTTCGCCGCTCGTAGCAGACCTGCTGAAGGTTCGTCTCCACTTCCTGCTCGTATACTGTTGCAGGAATGTTAATCCAACAGCATAACCCGTCGCCCGCCCTGGCTACGAACCTAAGCTCTTTCTTTTCAAGTCAAACTTTCCTCCTCCGTCACTTCTCGTGCTCCTGTTTCAGCTGTGTTGGTGTTCCATAAAAGCTGCTGCTTCTGCTGATATTTCCCGTGTGCCAGGCATATTTCCTGTGTCAGCTGCTCGTCTGCTAGTCTTATTGCAAGGCACGTTCCTCTAACAAGCGTTCGTTACAGTGACACCAACGGAGTTTCTATGTTAGCTGTTCCACAGATGTTAATCCCGTTCCTTTGTTAGGTATGCTCTCGGACTGCAGACGAATCCTTATGTCTGCTACACGCTAGTCCATACTCGTCAAAATATTGTCATAGATACCTGTGTGAAGACACGTTATCTCTCGTTCTTTAGTGTTCATTTCGTCTGTCGCATTTCCTCTGCTCCTCATTTCATTTACATAAAGACTAACAGAGACATTGATGTTCTTGGTCCAAAGAGGTCGCGTAAGATCAAAGCCTCAGACGTCCCAGGCAGGCGCACCTGTGTGTGTCTTATACTAGCAATTGTTTTCTTGCAGTAAAAGGTAGAGTTTCCAGGCCACCCGCTGTGAGTTATCATTGGAACTGCGAACTGTGCTTTTTGATCTCTCTGGTCATACCGTGTCCGGCTGCTGCTGTTCGTGGAAGAGAAACGTTCAGACGTTTAGGAAAAAAACGTTCCTGTTGTACTTGCATGAGATATGCACTAGTTATTCTTATGATAGATTTTTTTTTCCAGTTACTTTTGACACAGAACCTACATTCTGGAGACCTTAAGATTTCTTCTCATACCCAGGAAACTCGCAACATTATCACCTCTTAACTCCTCGGCTTCCATCTCGCATCGCTCACGAGCACTTGACCTTACCCACATTGCATGGTCATCTGAGCCATGTAGTATACGCTGACCTCCTGACCTCTTCTATCACTGTTGACCCGTTTGACCATTGCTCTCGTGCTGACGTGTTTGTTCCACGAATGTTGCAATACAAAGATACATTCGAGGGAAGAGAGAGTCTATAAACATCCCAAGTGGAGGCTGACACATGGATCCTCTTTTGTACTCCCATTGTTGTATTCCATTTACAGAAACAGATGTTCTTGTTCTATGTTTGGCTCGCGGCAAAGGCGTCCTGTCCAACGCTTTCATGAGCTGTTGCGCACAAAACCTCATTCGATTCACAGACGCTGGTCGGACAGGGTTATCAGGGAGGCTGCCAAGCAAAGCTGAGGATGAATGCTTTTATAGGATGCGACTCAGTAAGTGCTTTTAGTGCGCGAGGAAGGTTGCTGTCGTGTTGCCGAGTCTCGCCTTCCAACACACATTTGCACGGCTCGGGAAGCAGTGGTAGCCACGTCCGCAACTTCTTTCTTAACCTTTGTAACTTCTGAGAATCTTCATATGGAATCTGTGCCTCGGGATAGCCATTCAAGAAGGAGGTCAATTGCATTGATAGCCATTTCCTGCAAAGACGAAGAATTATGGTTCTAGGCGGCCTCCACTGTCCATGCATAGACAGTCTTACAACCAGCAGTCCAATATTGCACACTGGGCTGGATCCTCAGGCACTCGACCCCAGTGGCCATGACTGGTTTTGGTATCTGGTTATGAATGGGGAACCCAGAGTCAGATGGATGATTGGTGCCTCCCACAGACGTGTCATGTGGGGTTCATTTCCTTGCAGACGGCACAGGGTGTAGCAGGGGTCAACAAAGTGTGCACGTCTCTCGCTGGTAGATATTCCTGTACGAAGGCGATGTCACATCACCCATGATGATGGTGGTTATCATGTTGGTCACCCACCGACCGCTACCATATGCCACTCGACAGCACCTCGCCTCACCACTACCACCACTACACAACACTGCCTCCCCCTCCACAACCATTCTCTCGCCCCCAGCCAGGAGGTCTCACCCCTCCCTCCTCACCTCTCCTCAGCGCTCCCTACAAAGCCTCAGCGGATGTAAACACCAGCCTCACCCTCATCACAAAGCCTACCACATATATAATTTACCTGTTAGGCAACTCTGGGGAGAGTGGAGTGGGTGGGTTGGCCGGGAACCCAAGCAGGGAGAAGGGTCGTGGCTAGGGGGGCTGTTGTCTGGAGCCGAGAGAGGGAGTGGGGTTATGGTTAGGGGGGTTGTTAGGCCAGGGTTCTTGGTTGCTATGAGCCTAAGGAAGGACTAGGGCCATAGACCTGGGGTTATCGAGAGACTTGGGTTGCCATGAACCAGGGGTTGCCATGAACCAGGGGTTGCCATGGACCAGGGGTTGCCAGGAACTTGAGGGGGAAGCTAGCTGTCCCAGCAGGAAGGAAGAGTATGAAAAAAGTTCGAGATTTTGTTGCACTTTAAACGCTGTGTGATGGTTTATTCTGGGTGTCCCAGTGGTGTAGGCCGGACTGTTACCTCCCGTGTGTTGATGTGCGGGTGAGGGCAGCTGGTGCGGGCTGCTGTGGTAAACAGAAAATGCGGGCAGCTGGTGCGGGCAGCTGTGTAGACAGATGGTGTGGCCAGCTGGTGCCTCACTCGATCAACCCTCCATACACCACATATTGCCCTCGGACATTTCCAACACGTTCACCCTCTTCCGTACATTTGCATGAAGAGCCCACGCCTCGCGCGCGCACGCACGCTTACACACACACACACACACACACACACACGGGTGTTACTTGACTCCGTCTGCTTGGAGCAACATAATGGTGATGATGATATATGGTCTGCGTTGTCAACGTTGTAGAACAGACTTTTCGTCCACTTCAGTAAGCTGTTGTAGGTTTGTGTAATGGGTAATTGGTCTTCAGAGGATGGGAAAATAATTAAAGAGTTTCTCCACTCATTAATTAAGCTCCCTTTTCCCAAGGTAATACGTTAATTGGATATTCAACTGTAATTAGAAATATCATATTTCTTTCAGGGAAGGTCTACTTTTAATCCTCTGGATGTCGAGAACAATCCTTCGTGATATATGTTGGAAAATTTCTGGAAACTTTTTCTTAGCTATAAGGGAAACAGACAGTAAATTTTTAGGATATGTATGTCAAGGTTGGTCTCGCTTACATTTCAGACTTTGTGTAAAGGAAGAGGCTGAGGTTTTGATGCTCTAGTGGCAGTGGACAGGGCAGTGAACTTCGCTCTTTTAGCAGCTAAATGGTACTGAAAAAAGAATTTCCGGATGCTTTTGGAAACATGGTGGTGGGTGTAGCGGTAAATCTCACGAGAATTTGGTCGGCGGAATCTTGGTAGAGGGTAGAGTACGTGCAGGAGACGATTCTAGAATGCTGACGTGAAAGAGTAACTCGAGCATGTCTCGGTAATGTAGTTTCAGATGGGTCCATATCTGAGGGGGTAGAGTTTAAGACTACGTTGTGGTTTAGCGATTGTTAAGGGCTTGAAGAGTCTTCCCATGGTTAATGTGTTTTTTTTTTTATTTTAATGTTTTGTTGGGGAAGGTGAGCGGGGAGGATCTGTAAGTATAAGCTACTGAACACTGAGGTAGGTGATTGTCTTTTGTTTTACGCAAGTGATACCGAGGAAGGTTGATATTTTCTTGAGTGGGAGTGGTTGATCAGTCAGTATTATAGGGAGGGTGCTTGTTGGATTCAAGTGTGTTAGGGACGAAGAGGGTATCGAAAGGTTTGTGTGGGAATACAAACATTCCATGTTAGTTAAGTGTTCAGTTGTGTGATGTGGCGTTGTATGTTTGTTGTTGCTTGTGAAGTGTCAGGGGACTGACATGTAAGTGTCAGGTCATGTGTAAATGAGAGGACTTCCGCACTTTGGTTTGCAGTGGATGTAGGGAGGTCTTGTGTGATAAAAGGTTGAAAGAGGTTAGAGAAAGAACTGCACCTTGGTTGACCCCATTGTTGCGCGTAAGGATTATAGAAGTCTCTATAAATAACTCTGGCTTGGCGGTCAGCCATTGAGTTAGACATACATTTCTCTTCCTTATTGTAGAGTGTGGCATCGAGTATCGATTTGGTAAGGGTATGTCAGGAAATGGTGATAAATACTTTGTTGTCGCCTGTTGCCACAAGCGGATATGTTTGATGGCGACCGCGGCCTCCTAAGTGTACCTTAAGCAGCAGTAACTACATCACCCAGTGCTGCAGCAGTAGTAGTTAGTACCATATAACACCTACTATACAGGATGGGACTCCTGTATTGAGCAATCTAATGCGTAACTCCTTCAGGAGGGCAGCAGCTGGGAGTGTTCTCATCCGGCTACCTCCAATCGGATCTCGTGGCTGGGGACTAGACAATGCAGCAGGGAGGTAATAGACAATTACTGTTGATCTGGTGGTAGGGAGTTCCTCCCACAGGGTCTGGTGGACGAACCGAGGCAGCGTAGGTCTTCCGTTCTTGAGGAGATCGTCCGACTCGTCTCTCACAGCTCAGCTCGCTATCCTTAGCGCATTGTGCAGGTCTTGAATGCCACGCCTCACTGTCTGGACAGTCTTGCGAGGGTTGTATGTTGGTCTTTTGAGATACCGTTCCTTCCTTGGCCTGGTCCGACTCTGTTTGTTGTTGTTGTTATGTATGCGTTACCAGACTCCTCCTTCATGTGGTTATAGCGCGAGTGATATGTCATCTTTGGCGAGGATATGAATTAGTCAGTGGACGAAGAGAAGTGCAGTCTTGTCGAAGAACTTCTCAGTCCTAAGGAATCCAATCATTTCCCTGGTACTTATTGCAGCGCTGCGTCGAAGCTTGCAGCAGCCCCTGGAGAAGAGGTCCTGGGATACTACCAGGACCCTTTCTGAATCGGGTCCTAGTGACAGTAAAGATATAGATATGTATTGATATATACACTGACCACTGGTCGCGTGATAGACACTGCCCACAAGACGCCTGATTCCAGTTAGATGTTTCATAGAACGGGGTTTTCATCTATACAAGAAACTGCTGGTGTCTGAAATGATTTAATGGTTTAGAGACGCGACTCAATTAAAGTGAATTTTCATCATATTCTAATATAGCTCCCCCTCTTTCCCCTGGGCGGCACGTTAATTTGATAATCAACTGTAATCAGAGATCACATATTCCAGTCAGGTAAGGTCTGCTCTCTATTACCGAGAAGGAGAGAACAATTCGTGATCACTTATGTCTGGAAATTATCTGGAAACTCCTTTCCAGGCAATCTAGAAGTGATGAAACTTAAGTTTTTGTGATTTACGTCATAGAATTTTTGTCTGTTTCATAAAAACTTTTGTGAAGACCAAAGGGGACTGAAGTTTTGATGCCACCGGAATAGCGAAGATGCCACGAGCTTCACCTTAACTGCAGTTAAAATGTAATGGAGAATTTTACGAACCTGTTAAGAAAGTTCAGGTTATGGGGGGGGGGGGTGTTACCGATAGTGGGAATATGGTCGTTAGGGACTAGGGAGAGGGTCAAAATTGTGAAAGCATTGTTTGGGGACAGGGGAGAAAGAAAACTTCCTACGTATTCCCTGCCTGTCGTAAAAGGCGACTAAAAGGGGAGGGAGCGGGGGGGTCTGGAAATCTTCCCTCCAGTTTCTTGTTTTCCAAAGGAAGAAACAGAGAAGGAGGCCAAGTGAGGATTTTCCCCTCTTAGGCCAGTCCTCTGTTCTTAACGCTACCTCACTAACGCGGGAAGTGGCAAATATGCCTGATATATATATATATATATATATATATATATATATATATATATATATATATATATATATATATATATATATATATATATATATATATCATAAACCTCGGTGACTAAATCACTATCGTTGCAGCGGTAGCGGTAGTAGCCCACACTAGGAACACAGGAAGGGATAACATATTGCCTCGTCTGAGCAGCTGTCCGGCGGGTTGGACAGTACTCAGTTGACTGACTCCCTCGTTGGATGCGGTGAAGCTCGGGACATTGATGATGATGACACAGGAGGGAAGTAATGGACCAGTATTCCTCATGGGGTTAGGTCGCT